>NC_133537.1:23761120-24065339 GCF_048544455.1 Silene latifolia | reverse complement strand
ATTCCTTCCACTTCTCAAGGGTACAAAAGCAAATTTAGAGATTTGCTCGGATTGACTAGACTTGAGGTGGACCGTCTAGTTACCTCAAAAGGTGTGAGAATGTTGGACTTCATAGATCGGTTTATCAACAGGGCCGACCCCACCGTTTCTCATGTTGCTAGGCGGAGGGCATTTGGCTTTTACTTGTTGCATGTGTATGTCTTCCAAGGGCATGTTGATGAAGACTTGAGAGGTGATCCCCGTCTTTTGGGCCTTGTTGAGCAGATGGAGCTGCAGAGCCCACTTGCTTATGCTTAGGATAGATTATATTGGGTTTGGATAATAGGAAATCCAACCGTGACTGCCGTTCTTGGGAGTCCCGTCATTTTGCGGTAAAAGACACCTCCTTTTTTTTCTTTTTCGTTTTTTTTTTTTTTTTTTTTTTTGGATTTTCGTTTTTTTTTTTTTTTTTTTTTTTTTTTTTTTTTTTTTTTTTTTTTTTTTTTTTTTTTTTGATGTCTAATACCCGCTTTTGGTAGGTTTGGCTTATGGAACGGCTCCGATTGATCGAGCCCCCAGTTCATGCGCTTTCCTATCATGCTCGTTCGATTGCGATGAGGACGCGGTTGTACATGGTGGACTTCACCCGGGTTTGTGATTACCGAAGAACAAGTCAAGAGTGATGATGGCCCGTTGATCGTGGGTCGTCTTAGTGGTGGCACCTTAAGTCCGTCACTGGATTGTCTTCTTTGGATCCCACTAGGTCCGTGCGCATTCCTGGATTGGAGTTTATGGTGTGCATCTTTCCGAAAGGTGATGAGACAAGTTGGGCAGAAACAGACGATCCCGAGGCTTGATACCGTCCCGCAGACTGCTATGGCACTTACTACAGAAAGCCGAAGGGAATGGGCTATTAAATGGGCCCAAAGAAACATGTGGTTCTTGAATTTCTCCGTCAATGCTTTATGGGTGTCGGATTCTTATCTGCGGTGGAGAAAGGCTACAACTCCGGAAGAGCGGGAGAAATTGAGGAAGCGCGAGCCTATCGACTACAAGGTGCGCGAGGGAGAGAAAGAGAAGGAGAAGCATCTGACAGAGGGAGAAGAAGAAGCCGGGTTTCAAGTTGTTCATCCTTCGAAGAAACCGAAGACTACTCCTGTCGCAGAGATGGTGATTGGCAAGAATGGAAAAGCTAGACCTCGAGAAAGGCCGTTGGTGATTAGGTCTGAAGTGGCGTAAGAGCGTCCGGCTCGAGGTCGTGATAAGAAGTATGACAAGAATGACAAGGGCAAGGGGAAGATGGAGGAATAGCCCAAGTCTCTTTATTATTATTTGATTATTATTATTATTGTTGTTGTAATAAAAAGGAGGGATTTTTAGAATCCTAGCCTATTCTATTTTATTTATTTATTTATTATGTAGCGTATTATTATTAGAAGATGAATGGAATAAAAAGGTTAAGTGGTTATGAAACCGTGGTGATTTTCTATTTATTATTCTTGTCGAATTTCAAATGCAATGCAAATGTCCTTCTATTTACATTTTAGATATAATGGGTTGAATCCCGTGAAGGATTGCCTACGTATTCACTTAAAAAGCGAAATCAAACCCTTGCGCGTAGTTCGAATAAATGTAAAAGAATAATTGTTCGAAGCAAGAGCTTGTAATGAACGTAGAAAATAAGCATGAGCTTTTGCTTACTCTGAAGGTGCGAATTTAGTTTGTTTGATGATACGAGGATGACAAATTTGTCAAAATGCAAGAGCACAGTGACATTTAGCTTATTTCAGCTTGGCCAGGGGCCGTTTATTTAGTGCCACAAGAACGACACGTGGGGTTACGCGAGGCGCGTTTTCATTCCTATTCTAGGCATAGTATCGTTTCAGTTGGTCAAGGTTTGTTGGGTTTGAAAACTCATTCCCATCTAGGTCTGTGATCCTAACCGCACCCCCTGGGAGTATGGATTTGACTAGAAATGGTCCGGCCCAATTAGGTTTGAATTTTCCCCGTGGGTCAACAGGTAAGAGAGCTCTAACCGATTTAAGCACCAAGTCTCCTTCTTTGATGTTCCTTGGCCTAACCCTTTTGTTGAAAGCCCGTTTGATACATGCTTGATATGTTTGGACATTATGCAAGGCGCGCAGCCTACGTTCATCTAGGAGGATGAGTTCTTCATATCTATCCCTTTTCCAATCGGCTTCCGGGATTTGACTTTCGAGTAAAATACGCAAGGATGGTATTTCTAACTCGACTGGTTGTACAGCTTCCATGCCGTAGGTCAAATAGAAAGGAGTAGCCCCAGTGGGCGTCCTGACAGATGTACGATACTCCCATAAAGCAAAGGGTATCTTGCTTGGCCAATCTCTATAGTTGTCAATCATTTTCTTGAGGATTGTGACAACATTCTTGTTTGCCGCCTCTACCGCGCCGTTAGTCTGTGGTCTATAGGGCGAAGAGTGGTGATGCTTAATCTTGTATTTGGCTAGCAATTGTTCGGTTTCAGCTTGGAAATGTGATCCGTTATCGCTAATGATCTCATGTGGGCAACCATATCGACAGATGATGTTGTTTTGTATGAATTTTGCCACATTTTTAGCTGTAAGGCCAGTGTAGGAAGCCGCTTCTACCCATTTGGTGAAATAGTCAATCGCTACTAGAATGAAACAGTGACCTCCTGTTCCGGCGGGGGTTATCTTCCCGATTATGTCAATTCCCCATGCAGAAAATGGCCAAGGAGATGTCATTGTATAGAGCAATGAAGGAGGGACATGTTGTACATTCCCGAAGATTTGGCAGTTGTGGCAATGTCTTACGTATTTGATGCAATCGGATTCCATTGTGGTCCAATAATATCCCAAACGTGTGATTTTCTTTCCCATCATGGGCCCACTCATGTGAGGACCGCATTCTCCGTCATGGACTTCTTCCATCACCTTTCGTGCCTGTGAATGATCAAGGCAATGTAGAACTACACCAAGAGGTGTTCTTTTGTATAATTCTCCCTGTATGAGAATGTATTGGGAAGCTAGTAGGCGTATAGTGCGTTGTCCCCTCTTGTCCATATCTGGTGGATATGTACCATTAAGCTTAAAATTCAGGATTGCTTGGAACCAGGGTTCCTGCGCGATTTCCTCTTCATCGGTGATTTGGTGGACGTAAGCCGGCTCTGACCGTCGTTCGATGCACAAAGGCATTTCCACCATGTGATCTGGCATGTTAATCAATGATGCAAGTTTCGCAAGAGCGTCTGCAAATTGATTTTCCTCCCGAGGTAGGTGTAGGTAGGTTACGTGATAAAAGAATTGAACGACTTGTTCTATCCTAGCCTGATAAGGTGCGAGGCTTTCGCTTCGGATTTTCCAAGATCCTGTAACTTGGTTAATGATTAGTGATGAAACCCCATGTACTCGGAGGTTTTTAATACCTAAGCTCACTGCCGCTTGTAGTCCAATGAGACAAGCTTCATATTCTGCAACATTGTTTGTCACCTCGAAGTCGAGTTTGACAGCAATTGGTGTATGCTCACCTTCAGGAGAAATGAGCAACACTCCTATTCCGAATCCTCTTAAGTTTGATGCTCCATCAAAGTACAGGTCCCAGGAGTCTACATCAGTTTGGAGTATATCCTCGTCTGGAAATGACCAAGTATCTATTATTTGTGCGTCATTGATAGGATTTTCTGCGAAGAATTCGGCGACGGTGCGACCTTTTATAACTTTCAGTGGCACGTATTTGAGGTCGAATTCTGAAAGCATCAAGGTCCATCTTGCTAGACGTCCGTTGAGGACGGGTTTCTCGAAGAGGTATTTGACTGGATCCATTTTGGAGTATATTTTGACGGAGTAGCTAAGCATGTAATGGCGTAGCTTCTTCGTTGCCCACACAAGAGCGAGGCATGTCTTTTCGAGTTGTGAGTATTTGCACTCGTATTCCAAGAACTTCTTACTAAGGTAGTAGATAGCTCTTTCTTCACTTCCTACAGTTTGTGCCAAAGATGGCACCCATGGCCGTTTTTGATTCTCGTGAGATATAAACCAAGAGGTTGATCTCGTTGTGGTGGCATGAGCACTGGTGGTTTAGCCAATATCTCCTTGATCCGGTCGAATGCCTTTTGACAATCGTAATCCCACATGGTGTGGTCTATTTTCTTGAGTTTCTTGAAGATAGGCTCACAAATCATCGTAAGTTTCGATATGAATCGACTTATGTATTACACCTTTCCTAGGAATCCTCTGACTTCTTTTTCTGTTTGAGGTTGTGGCATTTCAATCAGAGCTTTGATTTTGGAAGGATCTATTTCTATACCTCGTTGGCTAACAACGTATCCCAGGAGTTTACCAGATGTTACCCCGAACGTGCATTTCTGAGGATTGAGCCTCATGTTGTATTTTCGTAGCCTTCCGAAGAACTTGCGAAGGTTCGCAATATGCCCTTCTCTTTCCTTGGATTTGACAATCATATCATCTAAGTATACCTCAACTTCTTTGTGCATCATGTCATGTAGGAGCGTAGTTGCGGTGCGTTGGTATGTAGCTCCGGCGTTGATCAACCCGAACGGCATTACCGTATAGCAGTAGGTTCCCCATTGGGTGACGAATGCGGTCTTATGCATATCTTCCATGGCCATTTTGATTTGGTTATAACCCGCATACCCATCCATGAAGGATAGTAATGCGTGGTCCGCAGTATTGTCTACCAATATGTCGATGTGAGGTAGAGGGAAGTCATCTTTTGGACTTGCTTTGTTTAAGTCTCTAAAGTCAACACAAACGCGGATTCTCCCATCCTTCTTGGGTACGGGTACTATATTAGCTACCCAGTCAGAATACTCGGAAACTTTGATGAACCCGGCTTTGAATTGTTTGTCAACTTCTTCCTTAATCTTTAGAGCCCATTCCGTTCTCATTCGTCAAGCTTCGTTTCACGGGTTTGAAACCTGGCTTAATCGGAATCCTATGTTCGGCGATATCCCCGTCGATCCCTGGCATGTCTTTGTAGGACCAAGCGAAAACGTCTTTGAATTCATTTAGGAGATCTATGAAATCGGCCCTTTCGGGAGAGCTCAAGGTAGTCCCTATCCTAAGTTCTTGGGGTTCTAGTTCGGTTCCTACGTTGATGGGTTCGGTGTCCTCTATTACTCGGTCCCCTTCCCCTTCCCCGCAGATTTCTTTGGCTACGTAGGGAGGTATTTCGATCGAGTCCGGTCTTGGTCATCCTCGGTATCATCGTAAACATGCATTGCACTCTAGATAACACAAAGAGTAAGCAGAACCTGATTTATTCATATTAAAATTTGAGTAAAGTTGAAACAAAGAAGCCAACTGATCCATGGTCAGTGGTGGCAAAGGGACAGTGGTTGGGGCATTTCCCGAACTACTGTGACTACTCGAGACTAAGCTAGGAGAAACGAAGGGAGTGGGGATGACGACAAGAGTAGACTCTCTAATGACTTCTCTAGACTCCGACTCTGACTCCGACTCCGACTCGAACTCATCGTCTTATGGTTCTCCTTTGAACATCTCTCCTTCTCCAGTGGTGAGCTTGAAGAGTCTTCCTTGATTGTTGGTCCATTTGATAGATTTTCTCCATCCTTTCTGCTGTTTCGCGTCGGTTTCTGTGATTAACGCGGTGGGGTTGAAGCGATCGTCTTGAAGTATCATAGTAATGATTTCATCCTGCGCGGCCCTAACGAATCGATCTTCTCCAAACAATAGGCTAACAGCTTGTTCGTCTAAGCAAGGTGCTTGACGGGTTTTGACGGTAGGAACCGTTTCTGGAGGGATGAAGTAACAATCGTGAAAGATCTCGATTCCGACTAACTTCCTCTCGAGATAATGCCAAGGTTCGGGAAATCCGTGAAAGAGTTCTAGACTTCCTTCTTGAACAAATTACCCATTTAAAGTAGGGAGATAGGGCCTCATTTGGACTCCTACGTGCTTGCGGTTTTGGACTTGGGTGAGCATTTCGAGAACCTCCTCTTTCGTGGGTTTGTACCCTAGTCCAAGTGGTATCCTTGTTGAGTTGCCTTCTTTGTATGGTGCGAAGGTATTCTTCCGAATAGGGTTCAAAGACATTCCAGGGAAGTATCCCTGGGATTTGAGTATGTGGTTGACCACCAAGTTAGAGTAGGGATTATAGTATAAGGGTGCCAATTCGCTTTCTATGACACTTACACTTTGGAAGCCCCCAAGTTCGTATATAGGATCCGCAAGGACTTGATTGTTCGATTGTTTTTCGATTATTGCCTTGATGGGTGACGAAGTGATTGTCACTACTTTGCCGTTTAGTGCGATCTTGATCTTTTGATGAAGGGTGGATGTTACCGCTTTGGAAGCATGAATCCAAGGCCTTCCCAGAAGTATGTTGAAGGAAGCCTCGATGTCCACTATTTGGAAATTAACCTTTCGTTCAATTGGCCCTGTGGCTATGGTTAAGTTAGCAAGTCCTACTACTTTTCGTCGTGTACCGTCATATGCACGCACACCTTGATTGGTAGAGGTCCAATCCGACTCTTTCATGCCCAGCTTGTATGCCGTTTTGAGAGGTATGACGTTGACCGCGGAGCCATCATCCACCAAGGTCATTGGCACATTCTTCTTTAGACAAATGACAGTGATGTATAGAGCAAGGTTGTGACTAGCGCCAAAAGGTGGCAAATCTTAAATCCGAGAAAGTAATAGGATTACTTAGCTTAGGTGATTCTTGGAAGACCAAGTTGACTACATCTTCAGGAGTGGAGTTGTGTGCTACGTTTAGCTTGGCCAAAGCTTGCAGTAAAGCTTGGCGATGTGGGAATGAGCTTGCTACTAGTTGCCAGACTGAAAGATCAGCCTTTGTTTTCTGTAATTGCTTGAGCAAATGATCAGTGGAGTCATCCTCGTTGTCATTTGGTGTAACAACGTTGGTTGGACTGTTTTGAGTAGCGTTTTGATATGGACGACCCGAACGAGTTAGGTGGTCCACATCTTGGTCTTCACCATTTTGGACTATTTCTTTGACTAGGGAGTTTTCAATGAGATACTCGTCCTCATCATCATCGGCCCAAACCCCGTTGATTGCAGCTAGTTCCCTCATTCTCACGATATCATCTTCTAGTCGTATGATTTGATCGACTAGTTTATCAACCACGGTGATTATTTCTTGCATAGTGGCATTTTGAGAGAAGATTAGTGGCACACGTTCTTCGGGTATTGCATTGGGACTGCGTAAGGTTGTTACCATGTTTTCTAGTTCCCAAACTTGCCTATCTACACTCCTTGCCCATGTGATGAAGTCGGAAATGGTAGGGGAGATAGTAGAGTAGAGCCCTTCATTCTCGATTGCATGAATTTCATTTTCGATGGGAGAAATGAGGTGTGAGCAATCTAAGGTAGATTCATCACTTGTGATCACTAGAACTCCAAGAGGATTCTGAGTGTTGTTGGGCTTACCTCCCGGTGGTATTGGGAGTCGACCATCTGTGGACAGCGGGCCGCCCACGGGGGCGCTTGGTGAAAACGAAACAAGCGTTTGCATTTTGTATGGAGTCGCCACCAATTTTTATGGGAAATTGGAACCGTTCGAATACCTCGTGTCATGTCAAGACACAAAGTAGTGACATGAACACTAAGCAATCGTTACCCTTAGCATTCTATGTCTAGAATGACTCTCGTGGATGCCAATGAACACGGGTGCTCACGGAGATCTGGAGTAAGGGGTGAGGGTACGTATTAGGAAGCTCTTTTGATCGAACACCTAATCCCGCCCGCCTCGATAGCGGCCTCTACTAATGATTAGGGAAGTTATTCGTACTTGATATATCGTCGGCTATATGCATGCAATGCAACATCCAAGTTTTAATCCTAGCATGTGAGAATTAGACTAAGTCGGTTGACACGTAATTAGCATACAATTGGGTCGAAGTTGGATTTAATGCTCATTTACATGTGAAAGCATACAAATGATAAAAGAAATACAATAATTATAAATTACAAGAATGAAAATTACAATAATTACATCGGAAAAGGCGATTTATGTCGAAAATACCTTTAAAACGGATAATTTGGGAAAAAGGAATAAAAGAAAAAAACAAACAAAACAAACGAACAGGAATTAGCGATATTACGGATAATAGTTAATTAATTACGTAAACTAATTAATTACGTCAAGGCGAAAAAAGGAGTTCGAGACGAACTCATCTCGAACAGCGCGCAGAGAGATCGCCCTGCGGAAGAGGCGCGCAGCAGACGCTGCGTCTGTTCCAAGGGTGAGTTCTGGCTGTGAAGCCGGAACTGCAAATCGTTAATGTTAATTGTTAAGTTTAGGGATCGATTGATATAATTACTCGGATGAAAGTGATTTAACAGGTTATTTAGCGTATGAATTAGTCATAAAAACGATAAACATGAATGAGGCGGATGCAGACGGATTAATTACATGAAGGGGCGATGTTAATGAATGATTAACTAGTGACATCGGTGAATAGAACAAACTAAACATGATGAATTAATGACAAATTAATGACGAAAACGTGAATGAACAGATGAAAACTATATCAATGACGAATTCCAGAAACTCAATATGAACAAATTGAATCTTTAAAATCTGGGTTTGAATTTAATGACGAAAACCCGCGAATATGAATTATTTGGGATTTAAGTCGGATTTGAATAATTAAAACATGTGAATGAATGATGAGATTACATACATGAATTAATTATGCTATCATGAGAACGAATGAAAGACAAATATAAGAAATAAATAACAAAACACACGAATTACAGAAGACGAAGAAGAAGAAAAGAAGCAGGAACTGCGGCAGCCTCACGAAGAGGCGCAGCAGGAACTGCGCTCCTTCGAAGAGGCGCGGCGATTCTTTGCGTCTTTTCTCGATCGTCGATCCGAAAATCCGTAAAAAGGGTTTGAAAGACGGTTTTAGAAATCGATTTTAACGGTGTTTTCGACATAAATCTTACATGAGGTGATACGATAAATAAATACAATAAATAAAAGAGAGATTTACACCCTCAGACTTACATGTTGACGGAACGAGATGAACTAAGAATCGACTAGTGAATGCTCGACGCGAATGCAAAGAAAAGAGTGCCCTCGTAAGAGGAAAACGATTGATTAAATTAAGTTGATTAAGTGTAGTTGGTCAAATTGGTCGGTCATGCAACGGAAAGGTGGTACCGGAAAGATCCGAGCTTACGTGGTCGGAATTCCAAAGCACGTAGGCGCCAATTAGTAAGAACGAAGTCTAGAATGCAAAGGGAGAAGAGAAGGGCGGACACTCGCGTGAGAAATATGAGGAACGAAAGCTCCTATTTATACTAATCACGTGAAGGAATAGGGTTTCGGAGACTCTTTGGAAGTGAATCTCGGAAAGATATAAAAAAGATACGTAAATCATGCAAAGAAGGGCACGGGAAGAGGCGCAGCGATCACTTGCGTCTCTTGGAAGAGGCGCAAAGACTGCTGCGTCTGTTCCCGGAGGTTTCCTCTGTTTGAAGAAAGATTTCCGCGTTTGAGTTATGGTAGGACGGAAATAATTCGATTATCTTGTGAATATTACGGGATATTATTTGCCAAAAGATAAAATTTATGAAATATGGAATAGAAATATCCGGAAAATTCCGAACATTCGACTCGGGATTTAACAAACACGAGAAAATGGAGACGGTTTTTGACCCGGACTCCGAATGTACTCTAATTACTGCCAAAACGACCGTATCAGGACGTAGATGACAACTAAGAGGTTGACATTAATATTTGAGCAAACACTTGACGATAATCTTACGAACTGTCACAAATCGTTCCGCGAATCAAACATGCGGCCCAATCATCACCGGGTGGTTTGCGGGAGGTGCAGAAACGAGGTGTCTACAGAGCCCCCACTTTGACTGAGGCTTGGACAAGGCGAAAGTCAAAGTATAGCCATCAGGTCAATCGAGGATTACAACCTGACGACTATGGCGACGCGAGGCGGTTCAAGGGGTCTGAACCAAGGACCTGTCATCGGGAACATTTTAGAGTCTGTCGACTATCGGGGAGGGTCGTTTAAAGTCCATTTAGACTACGTAAAGAAGCTCGCCAGCCATAAGGAGAGATCATACCTGAGACTCAGTCGAACTTCGCGGGGAAACAAGAAATATTGAAAGCAGCAGGACGTCGGTAGAAACTGCTGAGGAATCCGCTTGCGTCGGTCTCAAACGAACTCTGGCGAAACTTGAGGTTGAATCTGCTTGCGTCGGTCTCAAACAAACTCTTGCTGGGGAATATATTGACGACTAGGAACATCTTGATCGTCGTGAGAGGAATCTTGAGTGAGCGGTACTGCAAAATACTATCACAGGGACGGACACGACTAGGAACATCTTGATCGTCGTGAGAGGAATCTTGAGTGAGCGATCGCAAAATACTATCTGCATGGGACAGACGACTAGGAACATCTTGATCGTCGTGAAAGAAATCTTGAGTGGGCGATCTTTGCGAAATACTATCATACGCCGGATAAAATGAGTTGAGCAATACTGCAAAATACTGCTGCGCGGGATAAGATGATCTGGGACAATACTGCAAAATACTGTCGCGCTGGATAAAATGCGGACCGGAACGAAAGAAAATCGTCGAAACGGACCAAAAGAACATAATAGCATTGAAGAAGAGGCGCACCCAAAGATGGGCCCACTAATAACGAACTCATAACGGATTTTTGAAAATTCGTATGAAGGGAACACAAGGAAGAGGCGCAGCAAGAGCTGCGTCTCTTGGAAGAGGCGCAGCGCCTGCTGCGTCTTTTCCCCAATTTGGCTATTTCCGCGTAAAAACACGAAATCAGAAGGGTTATATTTCATTATTTCGAAACTCAATTCCTTCAATTTCTCTCTCAAATCTTCACCATTTCCGTCAAGGTTGGATTCAAAAGCTTGCATTAAACATGACTAATCGAGGTATGTGTCTTAATCTTGCATTAATCATCTACATTTGTCGAATTTTGAGCCGCGAGAATTAGGGTTTTCGACCCTTTTGATCGAAAATTTGGGGCTTTTCCCCCAAATGGATTTGTTTTGCCAAATTGATGCTAGAAATGGATAGTAGGCAATGTTAGGAACATAACCATGTGTTTGCTTTGAATTTTCATCGAGTTTTGAACCCTTGAGCAAATTTTGAGACGGTTTCACAGCTGAACCGTAAATTGCTTCGAAAATAGTCTTAGGATTGCCCATTGGCGATGAAATTTGATATTTGGGATCCTTGGATGATGGGTAAACTTCCTACCATCTCGAAACTTTGATTTGTGACGACTTTTTCGGGGCACCTTTCTAGGGCATAATCGCCGTTATAACGAAATGCTGCCGAATTTTCGGCTTGAACCCGGAACTAGGCTTTGACTTGGACTTGACTTGACCCAATTTATCACATGAGTGATCGGGTTGGCGGGAATATGGCCAAATATGGCATGGAAAGGGCGTTTTCAGGGCTCCGGAGACTCGAAAACTCCTTAACAAAGGCTTGTCGTCATGTGACGCGGCCTAAATTTACTTTAATGTTGCAGGTGATGAGGCTTCTACTTCTGGGAGGACTCCCATGGAGGTAGACGCTGCTGTTGAGGAGGCCTTGAGCGGTCTTCACCGACGCGGTGATGGCCACTGGAGACGAGGCTCACGAGGAGGAGGCCGTCGAGGAGGAGGAGGAGGCCCCGAGACGGACCAACGTCGGCGAGGAGGTCGTCACCGAGGGGAGCTCTGTGTGGGCTGAGACACGGGAGAGTAGGCACCTCGTGTGGGGGCTATGAGAGGGTCACCCGTCCTACGGGACGGTGAAGAGCTTTGTAAATAAGAATTCACTACTCATTACCTATTCTCTTTCATTCTTTTTGTCCAAACTTCTTGCAAATTTCATTCAAAACTAAAGATAGCTTTGTTTCAAATCATAATAGGAGGCCGGGAACATCAGGTCGTTCTCAGGTTACACGACAACGATGGAGCACTACGAGCGGTTGTCGGCGGAGGAGAGGGCCATGATCGAGCGTGGAGCGTTTGGTCCTCTCGGTTCGGTCCGGAGGGATATCGTGAAGAGGAAGTTGCGGGCTAACCTTAGCCTGGTCCGTGCTTTCTTGGATCGGTTACGGGATACGACTTCCACGTTTCACCGCCTTTCGGTGAAGTGGGAGTTACTCGAGGATTACGGCATGATTTCTGGTCTGCCGTGTGGGACCGAGGAGATGGTGTGGCCGGAGACTGCTATGAGGGCGGATTCGGCCGAGGCGAGGAGGTTGATTGGCTGGAACTTATCGCCGAAGGCTGTTGCGATCTTAGGGGCTTGGTACCCGTACTTATGTCCGAGACTACTTTGCGGGAAGACCCGGAGTCGGTGACGATCGATGGGAGGGAGATCGCTCCTCCTCCTCAGTCAAACCGTGAGCAGAGAGCTCGTCTGTGGCTTTGGTGGTTCTTGTCTTAGATATACCTTGGAGACAAGGACGAGAGGCTATCGACGAAGCTTCTTCCCTTTCTTTCTGACCTGAGTTCCCTAGGACGCTGGGACTGGGTCACTGCTGGCTTTGCGGTCCTCATCCGCTTCATGAGGGCCATGGTTCGTCCGGAGTTGATGGAGAAGGGGACTTCTCCCGGCGCCGTCGGACACGGACTCTGTTGGAGGTATGAACCTTCCTTTAGGCCAAAGTAAATTCTTTTCTTTATCGAATTACGAAAGATCGTTATTGATTATTATGTTTTATAGGCATGGGTGTACTCTTACTTCCCGAGTCTCGCGCCCAAGAGGACAGAGCCGCTGGAGAAGGTCTATCCCGTGGTGAGGGATTGGGTGATGTGCCGGACGAAGAGCAAGCGCTCTTCTCACAATGTCTACCGGCGGGAAGTGAACGCCCTTCACCGAAAAGCGGTGTGAGTATCCCACTCGTATTTATTTATATTTCTTGTCCTTTGCTTTTAATTGATCATAGGAATGATCTTTGCCTTATCTTGTCGCAAAGGGGTGCCCGGACCTTGGGCGGAGTACGCTGGAGCGCCTCCTTTTATTTCTTGAGGTCCTTAGACCTAGGAGCCCGAGTCGGCCGTTGTTGTGGACGTCGATGGGTCCCGTGTGGTATCCGGGCGAGCGCTTGGCTTGTCGGTGCTCTCGGGCGCGTTGACGGTTCCCATCGACCCTCCGAGGACGATGTTCGTGGAGCCTGCGAGGCTGAGAGGGAGGCGGACCTGGCTGGTGCCAGTGGCGACGACCTTCTTCTGCCTGGCGAGGACTACTCGGCGTTCCTTTACGGGAGGTTGGCGTACTGGCCAGTAGTGGTGAGTATCTTTTATTTTTCTTGATTTGATTTCGGGAATTACGACGAAAGATCATCGATTAATGAGAGCTATTTGTCTTTGCAGGAGGTCGAGGCGGCGGGCATCGAGCCCCCAGTGTACCCCGAGACCCTTGAGTACACCGACGCGGCTGGGAGGACGACGATCTCCGAGTTGCGTGACTTTGACGTAGCTGTGACAGATCTTTGGCCTAGACGATCGGCAAAGATCGATTCGGAGGGTGAGCCTCTAGCTTATATACCCTTCGTGTAAGAACACATTTGATTTGAACTTGTTCACTTTACTGAGAATTTCTTTTGAAATATAGGTCGCGCCATCGCGGTTCGTGGCACTATGGAGGGTGGCCAACCGGCTACGAGCTACGGCCATCGAGGCACTCGTCGGCGGTCGAGATCGTCAGGTATGAACCTCATTTGATTTCTTTTGATTTTTTGATTTTTAGTCTTGTTTGAGTTGATTGACATGAGCCAATTTATTTTTGTCTACAAGCTGGTCGTGAGCTGGAGCGAGAGCTGACCCAGTCTCGGGAGGAGACGGCTCGCCTGTCGAGGGAGCTCGAGTTTCGGGACGCCGAGATTGCTGCTCTTACGGCGAGGGTTGCTGAGTTGGAGGGTGCCCAGCAGTAGTCTGCGTAGTTCTGTAGACTTGATTTTGAACATTTTTGGACTTGTTTGGGGCGCAAGCCCCCAGTTTGCCTGGACTTTGGAACTTGATTCGGGGCGCAAGCCCCCAGTTTGCTTGTACACTTGTATATATGATGGCCTGAGTGCCTTTGCTGCTGGGTTGTGTTGCTTGTACCTGCAGGTTAGTTCTTGAACAGGTTTGGTAGACAACGGTTTACGCCGTCATGCTGCCGAAATTTACACCAAAACATACATTTTAATACACATATGGTCTTAATTAGCGCAAAAAAAGACTCAAAAGGACAAAAAAACGCAAAAATGCAAAAAAGCAAAAATTTTGTCGGAAATGACCGGACGGTAGGGAGGGTTACCCCCTAAAAAAAGAAAAAATAGAAACCTGTAAGTGTAGAAGTGAAAATGTTGAAATTTGTTAAAAAATGAAAATAAAAGAAAATTATTTCCTAAAAAAACGAAATTAAAATGAAATTTATTTCCTAAGAATAAATAAATAAATTAAAATAATAATAAAAGAAAAGTTAAATGCGATAAAAAAATGGCGAATGTGTCGACGTCGCCTCGAAGTGCGTGCCCGCGAATTTAGGAAACATGAAACATGGTAAACTGCTCGTATTTACCAAAATAAAATCCCGTAGGAATAGGAAATTATTCGTTATAGGATTAGGAAAGATCCAAACGCGGAAATCACAGAAAATTAGTCTTTGGAAGAGGCGCAGCATGAGCTGCGTCGCTTTGAATAGGCGCAGCAGGAGCTGCGCCTGTTCCCAAGCTTGTCTCTTCTGGCGGATTTTTGGAAACAGCAATTAGTATAAATAGAAGCGTCGACGAAGCTTTAAATCATATAATTCTTCCGTCTCTTCTCCGTTAATCCTCATAAAAACTCCCAAAATAAATTTTCAAGAGAAAATTGTCATCATGAATACTTTGGAGATCCGCTTGAAGGAATGGACTAATGAATTCTCGAATATTGAGAAGCACGACATGGTGCTCATAATCTTGGGTCTCTATTGAGTTTGAAACTCATTAAGGTGGTAAAACCGTTCTTGGATGCTTGTCTTGACTACTGGGACCCAAATTGTCATGTTTTCGCGTTCCCAGGAGGTGATATTTGTCCTTTTCCGGAGGAAATTGCTGCTATTGGTGGGTGGGATCCCGAGCATCTACCTGCCATTCCTTCCACTTCACAAGGGTATAAGACAAAATTCAGAGACCTGCTTGGATTGACTAAACTTGAGGTGGATCGCTTAGTTACTCCGAAAGGCGTGAGAATGCTGGACTTTGTAGACCGATTCATCAACAGGGCTGACCCCACGTCTCTTATGTTGCTAGGAGGAGAGCATTTGGCTTCTGTTTGCTTCATGTGTATGTCTTCCATGGACACGTTGATGAAGATTTGCGAGGTGATCCCCGTCTTTTGGGTCTTATTGAGCAAATGGAGCTGCGCAGGAGCCCAGCTTGTTTATGCTTAGGGGAGATTATCTTGGGTTTGGATAATAGGAAATCCAACCGCGATCTTCCATTTTTGGGGAGTCCCGTTATCTTACAGGTAAAAGACACCCTTTTTCTCTTTTTTTTTTTTGTTGTTTTTTTTTTTTTTTTTTTTTTTTTTGTTTTTTTTTTTTTTTTTTTTTTTTTTTTTTTTTTTTTTTTTTTTTTTTTTTTTTTTTGGTGTCTAATACCTGCTTTTGGTAGGTTTGGCTTATGGAACGGCTCCGATCGCTCGAGCCCCGGTTCATGCACTTTCCTATCATTCCCGTATGATTGCGATGAGGACGCGTTGTACATGGTGGACTTCACTCGGTCTGCGACTATTGGAAGAACAAGTCAAGAATGACGATGGCCCGTTGATTAGGTGGGTCGTGCCGTGGTGGCACCTCAAGTCATCACTTTGAGTGTCTTCTTTGGATCCTACTAGGTCCGTGCGCATTCCAGGGTTGGAGTTCATGGTGTGCATCTTTCCGGAAAGGTTGATGAGGCAGGTTGGTTTGAAACAGACTATCCCGAGGCTTGATACCGTTCCGCAGACTGCTGTAGCGCTTACCACCGAGAGCCGAAGAGAGTGGGCTATCAAATGGGCCCAAAGAAACATGTGGTTCTTGAGCTTCTCCGCCAATGCTTTGTGGGTGTCGGATTCCTATCTGAGGTGGAGAAAGGCTGCAACTTCGGAAGAACGCGAAAGATTGAGGAAACGCGAGCCTGTTGACTACAAGGTGCGCGAGGGAGAGAAAGAGAAGGAGAAGCATCTGACAGAAGGAGAAGAAGAAGCTGGATTTCAGGTCATTCATCCTTCGAAGAAATCAAAGACTACTCCTGTTGCGGAAATGGTGGTTGGCAAGAATGGAAGAGTCAGGCCTCGAGAAAGACCGTTGGTGATTAGGTCTGAAGTGGTGCAAGAGCGCCCGGCTCGAGGTCGTGACAAGAAATATGACAAGAATGACAAGGGCAAGGGGAAGATGGAGGAGTAGCCCGAGTCTTTATTTATTATTTGATTATTATTATTATTGTTGTAATAAAAAAGGAGGGATTTTTAGAATCCTAGCCTATTCTATTTTTTTTTATTATGTATCGTACTATTATTATTAGAAAATGAATGGAATAAAAAGGTTGAATGGTTAAGAAACCGCTGTGATTTTCTTTTATTATTCTTGTCGAATTTCAAATGCAATGCAAATGTCCTTCTATTTACATTTTAGGTATATTGGGTTGAATCCCGTGAAGGATTGCCTACGTATTCACTTAAAAAAGCGAAATCAAACCCTTGCGCGTAGTTCGAGTAAATGTAAAAGAATAATTGTTCGAAGCAAGAGCTTGTAGTGAACATAGAAAATAAGCATGAGCTTTTGCTTGTTCTCAAGGTGCGAATTTAGTTTATTTGATGATGTGAGGATAACAATCTTGTCAAAATGCAAGAGCATAGTGACACTTAGCTTATTTCAGCTTGGCCAGGGGCCGTTTATGTAGTGCCACAAGAGCGACACATGGGTTTACGCGAGGCGCGTTTTTGTCCTATTCTAGGCATAGTATCGTTTCAGTTGGTCAAGGTTTGTGGGGTTTGAAAACTCATTCCCATCTAGGTCTGTGATTCTAACCGCACCCCCTGGGAGTATGGATTTGACTAGATATGGTCCGGCCCAATTAGGTTTGAATTTTCCCCTTGGGTCGACAGGTAGAAGAGCTCTAACCGATTTGAGTACTAAGTCTCCTTCTTTGATGTTTCTTGGCCTAACTCTTTTGTTGAAAGCTCGTTTGATACAGGCTTGATATGTTTGGACATTATGTAAGGCGCGTAGCCTACGTTCATCCAGGAGGATGAGTTCTTCATACCTATCCCTCTTCCAATCGGCTTCAGGGATTTGACTTTCTAGTAGAATACGCAAGGATGGTATTTCTAGCTCGACTGGTTGTACGGCTTCCATGCCGCAGGTCAAATAGAAAGGAGTAGCCCCAGTGGGCGTCCTAACTGATGTACGATATCCCCATAAAGCAAAGGGTATCTTGCTTGGCCAATCTCTGTAGTTGTCAGTCATTTTCTTGAGAATTGTGACAACGTTCTTGTTTGCCGCCTCTACCGCGCCGTTAGTCTGTGGTCTGTAGGGCGAAGAGTGGTGATGCTTAATCTTGTATTTGGCTAGCAATTGCTCGGTTTCAGCTTGGAAGTGTGACCCATTATCGCTGATGATCTCATGTGGGCAACCATATCGACGATGATCTTTGTTTTGTATGAATTTTGCCACATTTTTAGCCGTAAGAGCAGTGTAGGAAGCAGCTTCTACCCACTTGGTGAAATAGTCGATTGCTACTAGAATGAAACAGTGACCTCCTGTTCCGGCTGGGGTTATATTATGTCAATTCCACATGCGGAGAATGGCCAAGGAGATGTCATCGTGTATAGCAACGAAGGAGGGACATGTTGCACATTCCCGAAGATTTGACAATTGTGGCAGTGTCTCACGTATTTGATGCAATCAGATTCCATGGTGGTCCAATAATACCCTAAGCGTGTGATTTTCTTTGCCATCATGGGCCCACTCATGTGAGGACCGCATTCTCCGTCGTGGACTTCTTCCATCACCTTTCGTGCCTGTGAATGATCAAGGCAACGTAGGACTACACCAAGAGGTGTTCTTTTGTATAATTCTCCTTGCATCAGAATGTATTGGGAAGCTAAAAGTCGTATGGCGCGTTGTCCCCTCTTGTCCATATCCGGTGGATAGGTACCATTAAGCTTGAAATTCAGGATCGCTTGGAACCGGGGTTCTGTGCGATTTCTTCTTCATCGGTTATCTCGGTGGACATAAGCCGCTCGATCGTCGTTCGATGCACAAAGGCATTTCTACCATGTGATCTGGCATATTTATTAGAGATGCAAGTTTTGCAAGAGCGTCTGCAAATTGATTTTCCTCTCGAGGTAGGTGTAAGTAGGTTACGTGATCAAAGAATTGAGCCACTTGGTCTATCCTAGCTTGATAGGGTGCGAGGCTTTCGCTTCAGATTTTCCAGGATCCTGTAACTTGGTTGATGATCAGTGACGAATCCCCATGTACTCGGAGGTTTTTGATGCCTAAGCTTACTGCCGCTTGCAGTCCGATGAGGCAAGCTTCATATTCTGCAGCGTTGTTTGTCACCTCGAAGTCGAGTTTGACAGCAATCGGTGTATGCTCACCTTCAGGAGAAATGAGCAACACTCCTATTCCGAATCCTCTTAAATTTGATGCTCCATCAAAGTATAGATCCCAAGAGTCTACGTCTGTTTGAAGTATATCCTCGTCGGGAAATGACCAAGTGTCTATGGTTTGTGCGTCGTTGATAGGATTTTCCGCGAAGAATTCGGCGACGGCGCGACCTTTTATGACTTTTAGTGGCACATATTTGAGGTCGAATTCGAGAGCATCGTAGTCCACCTTGCCGGCGTCCGTTGAGGACGGGTTTCTCGAAGAGGTATTTGACTGGATCCATTTTGGAATATATCTTGACGGAGTAGCTAAGCATGTAGTGACGTAGCTTCTTCGTTGCCCACACAAGAGCGAGGCATGTCTTTTCGAGTTGCGAGTATTTGCACTCATATTCCAAGAACTTCTTGCTTAGATAGTAAATAGCTCTTTCTTCACTTCCTACAGTTTGAGCCAGCATAGCACCCATGGCTGTTTCAGTTACCAAGAGGTTGATCTTGTTGCGGTGGCATGAGCACTGGCGGTTTAGCCAATATCTCCTTGATTCGGTCAAACGCCTTTTGACAATCATCATCCCACATGGTGTGGTCTGTTTTCTTGAGTTTCTTGAAGATAGGCTCGCAAATCATGGTAAGTTTCGATATGAATCGACTTATATATTGTACCTTTCCCAGGAATCCTCCGACTTCTTTTTTTTACGTTTGAGGTTGTGGCATTTCGATCGAGCTTTGATTTTTGAGGGATCTATTTCTATACCGCTGGGGCGACATATCCCAGGAGTTTTCCGGATGTTACCCCAAATGTGCATTTCTGAGGGTTGAGCCTCATGTTGTACTTTCGTAGCCTTGCGAAGAACTTGCGAAGGTTTGCAATGTGTCCCTCTCTTTCCTTGGATTTGACGATCATGTCATCTACATATACCTCCACTTCTTTGTGCATCATGTCATGTAGGAGCGTAGTTGCGGTGCGTTGGTATGTAGCTCCGGCGTTGATCAATCCGAATGGCATTACTGTATAGCAATATGTTCCCCATTGGGTGACGAATGCGGTTTTGTGCATATCTTCCATGGCCATCTTGATTTGGTTATAACCCGCATATCCATCCATGAAGGATAGTAATGCGTGGTCTGCAGTGTTGTCCACTAATATGTCAATGTGAGGTAAAGGGAAGTCATCTTTTGGACTTGCTTTGTTTAAGTCCCTGAAGTCAACACAAACACGGATTCTCCCATCCTTTTTGGGCACAGGTACTATGTTGGCTACCCAGTCAGAGTACTCGGAAACTTTGATGAACCCGGCTTTGAATTGCTTATCAACTTCTTCCTTAATCTTTAGAGCCCATTCTGTTCTCATTCGTCGAAGCTTCTGTTTCACAGGTTTGAAACCCGGCTTAATCGGAATCCTATGTTCGGCGATATCCCTGTCAATCCCTGGCATGTCATTGTAGGACCAAGCGAAAACGTCTTTGAATTCATTTAGGAGGTTTATGAAAGCGGCCCTTTCGGTAGAGCTCAAGGTAGTCCCTATCCTAAGTTCTTTGGGTTCTAATTCGGTTCCCACGTTGATGGGTTCGGTATCTTCTATTACTGGTCCCCCTTCCCCTTCTTGTAATATTTCTTTGGCTACGTAGGGAGGTATTTCGGTCAAGTCCGGTCTTGGTCGTCCTCGGTCATCATAAACAGAATTGCACTCGAAAGAACACAGAGAGTAAGCGGAACCTGATTTATTCATATTAAGATTTGAATAAAGTTGAAACAAATGAGCCAACCGATCCATGGTCGGTGGCGGCAAAGGACAAATTGGGGCATTTCCCGAACTACCGTGACTACTCGAGGCTAAGCTAGGAGAAACGAAGGGAGTGGGGATGACAACGAGTAGACTCTCTAATGACTTCTCTGACTCCGACTCGACTCCGACTCCGACTCTGATTCGAACTCGTCGTCTTCTGGCTCTCCTTTGAACATCTCTCCTTCTCCAGTAGTGAGCTTGAAGAGCCTTCCTTGGTTGTTGGTCCACTTGATAGATTTTCTCCATCCTTTCTCGCCGCTTTGTGTCGATTTCCGTGATCAATGCGGTGGGGTTGAAGCGATCGTCCTGAAGTATCATAGTAATGATCTCATCTGCGCGGCCCTAATGAATCGGTCCTCTCCAAACAATAGGCTAACAGCTTGTTCGTCGAAGCAAGGTGCTTGACGGGTTTTGACGGTAGGAACCGTTTCGGGAGGAATGAAGTAGCAATCGTGAAAGATCTCGATTCCGGCTAACTTCCTCTCAAGATAATGCCAAGGTTCGGGAAATCCATGAAAGAGTTCTGAACTTCCTTCTTGAACGAAGTACCCATTTAAGGTGGGGAGATATGGTCTCATTTGGACTCCCACGTGCTTGCGATTTTGGACTTGAGCGAGCATTTCGAGAACTTCTTCGGTTGTGGGCTTGTATCCTAGCCCAAGTGGTATCCTTGTCGAGTTACCTTTCTTGTATAGGGCGAAGGCATTCTTCCGAATTGGGTTCAAAGGCATTCCAGGGAAGTATCCCTGAGATTTGAGTATGTGGTTGACCACCAAGTTAGAGTAGGGATTATGGTATAAGGGTGCCAACTCACTTTCTATGACATTCACACTATGGAAGCCCCCAAGTTCGTATATGGGATCCGCAAGGACTTGATTGTTTGATTGCTTTTCGATTATTGCCTTGATGGGTGACGAGGTGATCGTCACAACTTTGCCATTTAGTGGGATCTTGATCTTTTGATGAAGGGTGGATGTTACCGCTTTAGAAGCGTGAATCCAAGGCCTTCCCAGTATGTATGAATGAATGAAGCTTCGATGTCCACTATTTGGAAGTTAACTTTTCGTTCGATTGGTCCCGTGGCTATGGTTAGGCTAGCAAGTCCAACCACTTTTCGTCGTGTACCGTCATATGCCCGTACACCTTGATTTGTGGGAGTCCAATCCGACTCCTTCATGCCTAGTTTGTATGCCGTTTTGAGGGGTATGATGTTGACTGCGGAGCCATCATCTACCAAAGTCATTGGCACGTTCTTCTTTAGACAAATGACAGTGATGTATAGAGTAAGGTTGTGACTAGCGCCAAAAGGTGGCAAGTCTTCGTCTGAGAAAGTAATAGGATTACTTAGCCTCGGTGATTCTTGGAAGACCAAGTTGACTACATCTTCAGGAGTGGAGTTATGCGCTACATTCAATTTGGCCAAAGCTTGCAGTAAAGCTTGGCGATGCGGAAATGAGCTTGCCACTAGTTGCCAGACTGAAAGATTAGCCTTGGTCTTTTGTAATTGCTTGAGCAAATGGTCAGTGGGGTCATCTTCGTTATCATTTGGTGTGATGACATTGGTTGGACCGTTTTGAGTAGTGCTTTGATATGGGCGACCTGAACGAGTTAGGTGGTCCACATCTTGGTCTTCACCATTTTGGACTATTTCCTTGACCAAGGAGTTTTCAATGAGGTATTCGTCTTCATCGTCATCGGCCCAAACCCCATTGATTGCAGCTAGTTCCTTCATTCTCATGATATCACTTTCTAGTCGTATGATTTGATCGACTAGCTTATCGACCACGGCGACTACTTCTTGCATAGTGGCATTTTGAGAGAAGATCAATGGTACACGTTCCTTAGGTATTGTATTGGGATGGCTTAAGGCCGTTACCATGTTTTCTAATTCCCACACTTGTCTATCTACACTCCTTGCCCATGCGATGAAGTCGGAAATGGTAGGGGAGATGGTAGAGTAGAGCCTTTCTTTCTCAATTGCATGAATTTCATTTTCGGTGGGAGAAATTAGGTGTGAGCAATCTAAGGTAGATTCGTCACTTGTAATCACTAGAACTCCAAGAGGATTCTGAGTGTTGTTGGGCTTACCCCCTGGTGGAATTGGAAGTCGACCATCTTCGATCATATCTTGAAGCACGTGTTTCAACTTGTAGCATTTTTCGGTGTCGTGCCCCTTGCCCCTATGGTAGGAGTTTTCATCCCAGAACTTGGACTTCTTTTCGGGTTCGGGAGTAGGTCCAATGGGTTGGAGTTTACCTTGCTTCATTAGCCTTTTTAGAGCGTTGGAGTACGTGTCCCCAAGGTTTGTGAACTTCCTTGGTGGACTAGTTTTCTTGGATGGCTCGAGAAGGTTAACTTCGTCGGTCTTGCTAGTAGAGCCGTATGAACGACTTGTGGACCCTTGATATCCTCGACCTACCGTTTTGGACAAGAGTCCTTTACGGATGTCATCTTCAATTCGTGTCCCTAGTACGGTTAAGTCCTTGAAAGTCTTGATGTTTTGATATCTCAAGTGACTGGCATATATGGGTTTGAGATTATCCACGAACTTTTCCACAAGAGTAGCCTCATCCGGGCGTTCAACTAGTTGAGTACTAGTCTTCCTCCACCTACTTAGGAAGTCGGTGAATCCTTCTTTGTCATTTTGGGTAAGAACCTCTAGAGTACGCATATTGACTTGGATCTCGGCATTATCCGCGTATTGTTTTGAGAACTCGATTGCGGCGTCTTCCCAAGTAGCGACCTTTTTGTGATCTAAAGTGTAGAACCATTGCTTCGGGATGGTGTCGAGAGATGAAGGAAAGATCCTTAAGAACATCTCGGGTTTGATGCCTTTGATAGACATGTAGTCCTTGAAGGCGCGGATGTGGTTCAAAGGGTTCTCATGTCCTTTAAACTTAGGGATATCCGTCATGCTAAAGTTAGTGGGTAATTTGGAATTGACGGCTTCATACTTGCGATTGTTTTCCCTGTAAATGTCATCCCCCTTAAGGTACATCAATTGCTCCTCTAGGTATTGGAGTCTCTTTTCACCAAGCGGTTGCCCCTAGGGCAGGATTCTCATCCTTAGACTCGTCATCGGAAAATTGGAGTACTTCACCTTTAAGGGGAGGCAACCTTCCCTCTACATCAAAGATACGGCCTTCGATAAGTTCAAGGCGGTCATAGGTTTGTTCTTGAGTGATTTGCATTTGGGTTATCGCGGCTAGGATTCGATCATTACTTTCTTGAATTTGCTGAAGGTTTGTTTCATCACTTGACCCAGGCATCTTGGAAACTGGATAAGAGATCGGCGACGAATCAAAACACGATCGACCATTCTATCACACTTGCTAAAAGAGGAAAAGCTTTGACTCGTGAAGTGGGTGTGTGCCACTTGTGTTGAGTGAGTTTTGAAGAAAGACAAGGTCTTTGAAAGTGTGTGTCCTAGCCAACTGTAGTGTAGTTGTAGGAGTGGACTCGAAGTGAGGTTTGAAATGGGCTTGTGGCCCGAATTTTGACACGACAAACGGACAGAGTTTTGACCGGATTTTTGCGCTAATTGAAGGCCCTATTTTTTTCGAAATTTTGCTTTGAAAATAAGGATTTTGATTTTTGAAAATTCGTCATGGTTTTGTTTAGAAAAGGTGATCATGTAAGGTACAAACATTTATACAAGCATTATAACGAGATGCTGAGTGCATTTAAAAGGGTTTTGGTTTAAAGGGTGGGTTGCCATACCGAACCATCAAACCCGAAGTCTGTGGAGAGGCTCGTACCAAACAAGAGTAAGGCCGATTCCTAGTCCATTTCCTCAAGTAGTGAAGGCCCTTGATACAAACAAGAGTAAGCATCATGGTATGGATGACGTCAATCGCTATCCATCCTTAGGCCCAAATAAGAATTAGGACCGTTTAGACGGGACGATTGGTCGAATGGGTTGGGTTGGGCCTAGGAAGGCCGAATAAACGGTCTAGGAAGACCGAGTTATGAAAACCAACAATTGTCTTGTACAAATTTATTCCCTAACCTTGTTCAAGTTTCACCCTTGCTACATGTAAGTGTATGATCCCAGTGAGTCGCCAAATCGTGGACAGCGGGCCGCCACGGGCGCTTGGTGAAAACGAAACAAGCGTTTGCATTTTGTATGGAGTCGCCACCAATTTTTATGGGAAATTGGAACCGTTCGAATACCTCGTGTCATGTCAAGACACAAAGTAGTGACATGAACACTAAGCAATCGTTACCCTTAGCATTCTATGTCTAGAATGACTCTCGTGGATGCCAATGAACACGGGTGCTCACGGAGATCTGGAGTAAGGGGTGAGGGTACGTATTAGGAAGCTCTTTTGATCGAACACCTAATCCCGCCCGCCTCGATAGCGGCCTCTACTAATGATTAGGGAAGTTATTCGTACTTGATATATCGTCGGCTATATGCATGCAATGCAACATCCAAGTTTTAATCCTAGCATGTGAGAATTAGACTAAGTCGGTTGACACGTAATTAGCATACAATTGGGTCGAAGTTGGATTTAATGCTCATTTACATGTGAAAGCATACAAATGATAAAAGAAATACAATAATTATAAATTACAAGAATGAAAATTACAATAATTACATCGGAAAAGGCGATTTATGTCGAAAATACCTTTAAAACGGATAATTTGGGAAAAAGGAATAAAAGAAAAAAACAAACAAAACAAACGAACAGGAATTAGCGATATTACGGATAATAGTTAATTAATTACGTAAACTAATTAATTACGTCAAGGCAGAAAAGGAGTTCGAGAGAGACGAACTCATCTCGAACAAGCGCAAAGAGAGATCGCGCCTCTGGAAGAGGCGCGTGCAGACGCCGCGTCTGTTCCAAGGGTGAGTTCTCGCCGTGAGCTTAACGCAAATCGTTAATGTTAATTGTTAAGTTTAGGGATCGATTGATATAATTACTCGGATGAAAGTGATTTAACAGGTTATTTAGCGTATGAATTAGTCATAAAAACGATAAACATGAATGAGGCGGATGCAGACGGATTAATTACATGAAGGGGCGATGTTAATGAATGATTAACTAGTGACATCGGTGAATAGAACAAACTAAACATGATGAATTAATGACAAATTAATGACGAAAACGTGAATGAACAGATGAAAACTATATCAATGACGAATTCCAGAAACTCAATATGAACAAATTGAATCTTTAAAATCCGGGTTTGAATTTAATGACGAAAACCCGCGAATATGAATTATTTGGGATTTAAGTCGGATTTGAATAATTAAAACATGTGAATGAATGATGAGATTACATACATGAATTAATTATGCTATCATGAGAACGAATGAAAGACAAATATAAGAAATAAATAACAAAACACACGAATTACAGAAGACGAAGAAGAAGAAAAGAAGCAGGAACTGCGGCAGCCTCACGAAGAGGCGCAGCAGAATCGCGCTCCTTCAAGAGGCGCAGCGATTCTTGCGTCTTTTTTCTCGATCGTCGATCTACTGAAAATCCGTAAAAAAGGGTTTGAAAGACGGTTTTAGAAATCGATTTTAACGGTGTTTTCGACATAAATCTTACATGAGGTGATACGATAAATAAATACAATAAATAAAAGAGAGATTTACACCCTCAGACTTACATGTTGACGGAACGAGATGAACTAAGAATCGACTAGTGAATGCTCGACGCGAATGCAAAGAAAAGAGTGCCCTCGTAAGAGGAAAACGATTGATTAAATTAAGTTGATTAAGTGTAGTTGGTCAAATTGGTCGGTCATGCAACGGAAAGGCTGGTACCCGGAAAGATCCGAGCTTACGTGGTCGGAAGTCCAAGCACGTAGGCGCCAATTAGTAAGAACGAAGTCTAGAATGCAAAGGGAGAAGAGAAGGGCGGACACTCGCGTGAGAAATATGAGGAACGAAAGCTCCTATTTATACTAATCACGTGAAGGAATAGGGTTTCGGAGACTCTTTGGAAGTGAATCTCGGAAAGATATAAAAAAGATACGTAAATCATGCAAAGAAGGGCCTGGGAAGAGGCGCAGCAGTCACTGCGTCTCTTGGAAGAGGCGCAAGACTGCTGCGTCTGTTCCCGAGGTTTCCTCTGCTTTGAAGAAAGATTTCCGCGTTTGAGTTATGGTAGGACGGAAATAATTCGATTATCTTGTGAATATTACGGGATATTATTTGCCAAAAGATAAAATTTATGAAATATGGAATAGAAATATCCGGAACATTCCAGAACATTCGACTCGGATTTAACAAATATCGAAAAATGGAGACGGTTTTTGACCCGGACTCCGAATGTACTCTAATTACTGCCAAAACGACCGTATCAGGACGTAGATGACAACTAAGAGGTTGACATTAATATTTGAGCAAACACTTGACGATAATCTTACGAACAGTCACAAATCGTTCCGCGAATCAAACATGCGGCCCAATCATCACCATGTGGTTTACGGGAGGTGCAGAAACGAGGTGTCTACACCATCTTCAATCATGTCTTGAAGCACGTTTTTCAATTTGTAGCATTTTTCTGTGTCGTGCCCCTTGCCCCTATGGTATTCACAGTATGAGTTCTCGTCCCAAAACTTGGACTTTCTTTCGGGTTCGGGAGTAGGTCCAATGGGTTGGAGTTTACCTTGCTTCATTAACCTTTTTAGAGCGTTGGAGTAAGTGTCCCCAAGGTTTGTGAATTTCCTTGGTGGGGTAGTTTTCTTGGATGGCTCGAGAAGGTTAACTTCATCGGTCTTACTAGTAGAGCCGTATGAACGACTTGTGGACCCTTGATATCCTCGACCTACCGTTTTGGACAAGAGTCCTTTACGGATGTCATCTTCAATCCTTGTCCCTAGTACGGTCAAATCTTTGAAAGTCTTGATGTTTTGGTATCTCAAATGATTGGCATAGATGGGCTTGAGATTATCCACAAACTTCTCCACAAGAGTAGCCTCGTCCGGGCGTTCTACTAGTTGAGTGCTAGTCTTCCTCCACCTACTTAGGAAGTCGGTGAATCCTTCTTTGTCATTTTGGGTAAGAACGTCTAGAGTACGCATGTTGACTTGGATCTCGGCATTATCCGCATATTGCTTGGAGAACTCGATTGCGGCATCTTCCCAAGTAGCGACCTTCTTGTGATCTAAAGAGTAGAACCATTGCCTTGGGATGGTATCGAGAGATGAAGGAAAGATCCTTCAGAACATCTCGGGTTTGATGCCTTTGATAGACATGTAATCCTTGAAGGCACGAATGTGGTTCAAAGGGTTCTCGTGTCCCTTGAACTTAGGGATATCCGTCATACTAAAGTTAGTTGGCAATTTGGAATTGACGGCCTCATACTTGCGATTGTTCTCCCTATAAATGTCATCACCCTTAAGGTACATCAATTGCTCCTCTAGGTATTGGAGTCTTTTCTCAGCTACAGTCATCCCCATGAGAGGATTTTCGTCCTTGGATTCGTTGTCAGAGTCACGTAGTACTTCACTTTCGTGAGGAGGCAACCTTCCCTCCACGGCAAAGATACGGCCTTCGATGAGCTCAAGGCGGTCATAGGTTTGTTCTTGAGTAGATTGCATTTGGGCTAGCGCGGCTAGGATTCGATCATTACTATTTTGAAGTTTTTTAAAGTTTGCTTCATCACTTGATCCGGGCATCTTGGAAACTGGATAAGATATCGGCGACGAATCAAAACACGATCGACCATTCTAACACACTTGCTAAAAGAGGAAAAGTTTTGACTCGTGAAGTGGGTGTGTGCCACTTGTGTTGAGTGAGTTTTGAAGAAAGACAAGGTCTTTGAAAATGTGTGTCCTAGTCAACTATAGTGTAGTTGTAGGAGTGGACTCGAAGTGAGGTTTTGAAATGGGCTTGTGGCCCGAATTTTGACACGACAAATGGACAGAGTTTTGACTGGATTTTGCGCTAATTAAGAGCCCATTTCGAAATTTTGCTTGAAAACGGGTTTTGATGTTTTTTTTTTGAAAAATCGTCATGGTTTTGTTTAGAAATGGTGATCATGTAAGGTATACATATTTATACAAGCATTATAACGGGATGCTGAGTGCATTTAGAAAAGGTTTTGATTTAAAGGGTGGGTTGCCATACCGAACCATCAAACCCGAAGTCTGTGGAGAGGCTCGTGCCAAACAAGAGTAAGGCCGACTCCTAGTCCATTTCCTCAAGTAGTGAAGGCCCTTGATACAAACAAGAGTAAGTACCATGGTATGGATGACGTCAATCGCTATCCATCCTTAGGCCCAAATAAGAATTAGGACCGTTTAGACGGTACAATTGGTCGAATGGGTTGGGTTGGGCCTAGGAAGGCCGAATAAAACGATCTAGGAAGACCGAGTTATGAAAACCGACAATTGTCTTGTACAAACTATTCCCTAACCTTGTTCAAGTTTCACCCTTGGCTACACGTAAGTGTATTATCCCCAACGGAGTCGCCAAACTGTGGACAGCGGGGGCCACGGGGGCGCTTGGGAAACAAGCGTTTGCATTTTGTATGGAGTCGCCACCAATTTTTATGGGAAATTGGAACCGTTCGAATACCTCATGTCATGTCAAGACACAAAGTAAAGACATGAACACTAAGCAATCGTTACCCTTAGCATTCTATGTCTAGAATGACTCTCGTGGATGCCAATGAACACGGGTGTTCACAGATATCTGGAGTAAGGGGTGAGGGTACGTATTAGGAAGCTCTTTTGATCGAACACCTAATCCCGCCCGCCTCGATAGCGGCCTCTACTAATGATTAGGGACATCATCTATACTTGATATATCGTCGATTGTATGCATGCAATGCAACATCCAAGTTTTAATCCTAACATGTGAAGATTAGACTAAGTCGGTGAACAATTAATTTAGCAAACAATTGGGTCGAAGTAGGATTTAGTGCTCTTTTACATGTGAAAGCATACAAGCAATAAAAGAAATACAATAATTATAAATTACAATAACGAAAATTACATTAATTACAAAGGATTAAGCGATTTATGTCGAAAATACCTTTAAAACGGATAATTTGAGAAAAAAGGAATAAAAGAATAAAATAAATTAACGAACAAGAATTAGCGTGATATTACGGATAATAGTTAGTTAATACGTAAACTAATTAAACTAGGTCAAGGAACAACGGAGGTTCAGAGACAGAATTCAACCCGGAACAGGCGCAGCAGAGCTGCGTCCTTTGGAATAGGCGCAGCAGACGCTGCGTCTGTTCCTGACCTGAATTCTGGCTGTGAAGCCGGAATTGCGTGTTGTTAATACCAATTGGTGAGTTTAATGATTGATTAAATTATTTACTCGGATGAAAGTGGTTAATAGGTTATTTACATGTGATTAAGGTCATAAAAGCAATAAAACATGGACGAGACGGAATATTACTAATTAATTACATGAAAGAATCATGAATAATGACATGAGTGAATGAAATAAACTAAACATGATGAATTGACGACAAATATGACAAAATATAGATGAAAATATATCAATGATGAATTCCAGAAACTCAATATGAACAAATTGAATTTCTACAACCCGGATTGAATTTAATGACGAAAACCCGCAAATATTGGATCATTAGGGATTTAAGTCGGATTTATGATGATTAAAACATGTTAATGATGATGATTATAATATACATGTGAATTATTATGCTATGATGATGAAGAATTGACGAAACAAACGAAACAAATAAAAGGATTTGACGAATTACAGAGGACGAACGAAGAAGAAAGGAAGCAGGAACTGCGGCAGCCTCACGAAGAGGCGCAGCAGGAACTGCGCTCCTTCGAAGAGGTGCAGCAGTTGCTGCGTCCTTTCTCGGCGGTTATCTACTGGAAATCCGTAAAAAGAGGTTTTAAAGCATGGTTTTGGAAATCGGTTTTAATGGTATTTTCGACGTAAACCTTACAATTGATTATACAATAAATAAATAAGGATTATACACCCTCAGACTTACATGTTGACGAAACGAGAAGGACTAAGATATCGATTAGTGATGCTCGACGCGAATGCAAAGAAAGTGCCCTCGTAAGAGGAAAACGATTAATTAATTAAGTTGATTATTGGTGTAGTTGGTCAAATTGGTCGGTCATGCAACGGGAAGGCTGGTACTCAGAAGGATCCGAGCTTACGTGGTCGAAAGTTCAAGCACGTAGACGCCAAAAAGTAAGAACAAAGTCTAGAATGCAAAGGGAGAAGAGAAGGGCGGACACTCGCGTGAGAAATATGAGGAGCGAAGGCTCCTATTTATACTAATCACGTGAAGGTATTAGGGTTTCAGAGACTCTTTGGAAGTGAATCTCGGAAAGATATGAAAAAGATACGAGAAATATGCGAGAAAGGGCACTGGAAGAGGCGCGCAGCCACTGCGTCTCTTGGAAGAGGCGCGACACCTGCTTTGCGTCTGTTCCCAAGTGGTTTCCTCTCCTCGCAGAAGAAAGATTTCCGTGTTTGAGTTATGGTAGGACGGAAATAATTCGGTTTTCCTTAATATCTTATGTGAATATTACGGAAATTGCTTACTAAAAGATAAAATTTATGAAATATGGAATAGAAATATCCGAACATTCCAACATTCGACTCGGGTTTTAACGGTTATCGAAAAATGGAGACGGTTTTAGGCCCTGACTCGAATGTACTCTAATTATCACAAAACGACCGTATCGGGACGTAGATGACAACTAAGAGGTAGACATTAATATTTGAGCAATCACTTGACGATAATCTTACGAATTGTCACAAATCGTTCCGCGTACCAAACATGCGGCCCAATCATCACCGGGTGGTTTGCGGGAGGTGTAGAAATGAGGTATGTACAGAAAGGTGCATTTTTGAGGTTACTCGAGGACCAAATGCTATGTATATGAAAAATCAAGCCATTAGGTGGAAAAAGGCAGCTAGAGAAGCAACTTTACCCAATGGCTCTTCTTATAATACCATCAACAATTTTATCAATGACATTAAAGGAAATGTTGCTTGAATTAAGTGATTCATAAAGAACAAATATTTTACGTTCGTGTAATTTACTTGTTGTATGAATGTTTTATCTATATGGATTGGGAATAAATGTATTGATACAATTGATATGTATAAGTAATAAATTATTAATCTTGTTTCAATTAATGTTGACTGAAATTGTCCTAATAGAGAAAACAAACTCTCTTCTACTGTAGTGCTTATTTGTCTTCAAATATTAGGGGATCTTCTACTTAATTTACATGCATTTGCTTTATTATTTTCATTTCTTAAACAAAAATGACTCAACCCAACATAGTAACATTAATTCCCAATAAAACATGTAAACATCATATTAAGTGCCCAAAGGTCTACTAAGCGAAAACATGGAGAAAAGAACAACAGAAACCCGTTTTCTTTAAAGGGAGGAAACCGCACACTAGTGGCCCATTTTTGTTAACGATGATCTGAAAATATCAAATCTCACTCATCAGCACATAAAAACGAGAACGATTTTGTGCAAAATGGTTCTCTTCCATCTTATTACGCAAAATAGTTTTTTAGATTCGATAGACTATTCCAAATTGGATCTCTTAAGTCTCCACTACTACTCGTGCGCTCTTCTCAATCAACTTTCCGACACTAATTTTGTTACTTCATCTGCCTACTAGGATACTACACTACTACAGATATCACTCATTTTTTCCTCACTTTGAACGCGATACCAATAACAAGATACTCCCACAAAAAATATTCTTGTTTTGAGAAGTCTTTTCTAACGCAATTGACTAAGGTGACAACTTCTAACCTTATGTGACACCCCCATAAGGTTATGAGATTAAGTTTTTCCACATCGGTTAATAGGCTTGTGATATATTTATAAAGAATTCCACCCACCACTTAGTAACAAGGTGTGCTGCTTTTGAGCTTGAATGATGACAAATAATGGGCTCAAAGGTGCACATCCCATCTTATTTGGGTTGTGTTACGACGGTGGCGGGTGAGGTTGATATAAATGGTATCAGACCAACCATGTGACCGTGTGGTGATCCTGTCTGGAGTACCCGGGTCACCCACCTAGCGGGGAAGGATTTTGGGCTTTGATGCGGTCAACTTTAAGGCACAACGAGGATGTTGTATTCTTTAAGTGGGGGAGTTTGTAACACCTTGTAAGGTCATGAGATTAAGTTTTCTCACATAGGGAGAATAAGAGGCTTATGATTGTTTATAAAGGATTTCACCCACCTTTAATAACAAGGCCTTGTGATTTTGGGCTTAAGTGAGGACAAATAATGGGTTTAAAGGTGCACATCCCATCTTATTGGGGTTGTATTATGACGGTGACGGGTCGGGTTATTATACCTTGAATGCCTTGTAGCAATTTATAATTTTTCTATAAGATAATAAGTTTAGAAAAGTGGTATATATAAAAGCGTATTTGTTAATTTATCCCAAAAAAAGGAGAATGGCTCGAAGGACTAGAGAGAATGAATCAAATAAATTTGTCTTCCAAATCTCTTAGTTGAAATGGTTGATTTGCCTAAAAGGTGAAAAAAATCTTCTTATTTCGCTCTCTTCATTTTCACAATCCTTATTTCGGCTATTTGTTTACCAAAAGGAAAGTTAAATCCTTTTTGAAAAATTCACACAGTATTCATAAGGTTTCATATTTTGCACGAAATACCCAATTTTTGGAACTGGAAAAATTTTAAGTGTCATAACTTGTGTTTACGAGCTCAGAAACTGACGGTTTTTTTTAAATTGATCATCTTTCCGAGAACTACGACTCGAAAAAAGTTTGTCGAGTTTTGAACTCGTGACCAAGAGATATGGTCACTCAAAGTGTGTTCTGTTAAAAAAAAAACTTTGATATTCAAAAACTACTAGCCACGGAATTTAAATACGACAATGTTTTTTCAAATCTTAGTTCTCGGAAAGATGATGAATTGAAAAATAAAATAAAAAACTTGTCACTTTCCGAACTCGTAAATACAAGTTATGACCTCTTAAAATTTTTCGGATAAAAATATTAGATATTTTGGGCAAAATGTCAAACCTAAGAGGTAGCGCGTGCATTTTCCGAATCCTTTTTGTTCTTCCCATTTGAATCCTTCCAAATTTTTACCTAAACAAAGGGCAAAACTAACAAACCCAAACCACTATTTTATTTTTATAAAAAGGGGGCCGAAGCTGGGTTACATTTCTATTGATCGAGCTACACCATAGCCATGTGCATCATGGTGCATTATACACTGGATGCCGTATGGAGGAGCATGAAGCTCATGATCGCTAAGAGGAAAACCGAGTCACATTTTAGACAGCTTATCAGCGCTAAAATTTGTCTCCCTGTACACATGATGGAGTACATAATCCACACTCTCGGCAGCTAGCCATTTGCATTCTTTGATAAGAGCTCCGTAAGTGGAATTATCTTCAGTGTGGCTATTAACAAGTTTCATCACAACCTTAGAGTCTGATTTCACAATGAGTTGTCGTACTCCAAATCTTCTAGCCAATTTAAGGCCAAACCATAAACCACAAACCTCAGCTAGAGTCACTATATCATAACTAATGTTCAATTGTTCACCACACATCTAAAAACCTAGTCTCCACTAGCATTTCAGCATAAACCACCAACCCCAGCTAGGCGCGGATTTCCCTTCAAACTCCAATCAAGATTAAACTTCCATGTATCATGTGGAGGAGGTTCTCATCTCACCTGAATTTAAGAAAGTCATGGTTTCAACAATTCAAAGTTGTAATGCTACCTACCTATTGTAGATGGGTCATCTCACCTGAATTTGCCTCATAGATTAGTTCGTGCTTTTTTGGCCAAAATTCACCCACGCTCTAACCATTTCAGCTGCTTGTGATAAAATAAATCCCCGCGCATTATAATGCCAGTATTTGATGGAAAAATAGCGATACAACGCCACTTTCAGAACCACCAACAAGTAGTTGTAAAAATAATATTCCAAGCTATGCCTTGAACTTTGGTCCCGACATTCGATAGATTTTGCTCAAGCCACAAGTGAAAATTATTTCCAACATAAAAATTCGGGTTATTTTCACTTTGGGTGCCTAAGGTTTCACAAAATTCCAGTTTGGGTACCTCACATTTACAAAATTCCACTTTGGGTACCCAAGTTTATAAGCAAGTGTATTTAAGGTGTCCAAAATTTGAGTAACTCTATTTTAGATGTTTGATTCCTACTTGTATGATTTTGCTAAGCTAACATGCCCAATTAATCCTAAGTTTTATTGGATCTTAAGTCTGCTATATATTATTAGTGTAATTAATTGGGCATGTTAGCTTAACAAAATCACACAAGCAAGATAATTATTAGGCACCTACAATAGAGTTACTAAAATTTTGGGCACCTAAAATGCATTTGCTTATAAACTTGGGCACCCAAATTGGAATTTTTTAAATATAAGGTACCCAAACTGGAATTTTGCGAAACCTTGGGCACCCAAAATGAAAATAACCCTAAAAATTCTTAATATCGATTACAACCAGCAGCTGATCCCATTTCAAGTAGCCTCATGACACTCTAATAATATATGGCGAATATCTTCCACTGGGCACGAGCAAAAGTGAGACTCTGCATATGTCGTCATTCCTCTTTTCATTCTTTGTTCATCACTAGGTAGCTTGCCAAGTGCTGCACGACAAACAAATAGGTGAATTCGCCGAGGTGTTTTCATTTTCCAAATAACATCTCCTGGGAAATTGGAGCCATTAGAATGAACATGAGAGAGAAGGTTGTTGGCTGACACAACCGAAAAAGACCTAGGACTGGTCTCACACCATATCAGCTTATCATCTTCATTGCTATCCACAAACATCGGTACACCTGCGATTTTAAAATTAAACTGTAAGGTAGTTTACTAGAAAATAAAGTCCAGTTCCATGTACTATCAGGCCGGAGCATGTAAAAAAATTCCAAGTGCTTCTCCACATCATAAATGATTGACGTTGCTCGGTCAATTAGTGGGGAGTTGTATCCACCCACAAATCCGTCCAAAAATGAATGGCGCTTACCATTACCAATGTGAACCCCCACAATTATACAATAAATTAAACACAAATATTGCAGCGAAAAATGCGAGATATTAAAAACTTTAATGATAAAACCGCGGAGTCACAAAATAAAAAGCCAAAATTTGAGTTTAGGAAATCTTTTAATACAAATTATCACTTAAATGAATTCAAAGGGATCTCGATCCATTCATAATACACAAACTATACACTAACTACCAAAATAAACTACAACGAATAAGGGTCAATCGTTGTAACTACAACGCTCGCTAGCTCACTCGTCGACACCCCCAAATAAGCATCAACCTGTAACCTGTTCATTCATTAAAAATGAATGCCACAGTCAGTGGGGAAGATATTAAAGCATATGCAATATAATCAATTGACATAAGTACCATGATATAAGAATAGTATTCAATACATGTAAAGTCAACCATGAACAATGGCATACGAGACATTCATATGAGATAATTCAACCAAACCATCATAAATGATAACACAACCATAAGCCAATATAAACATTATGTGACATGGATAAAGAAGAGGCCAATAATATGATACATTTTAATGAAAATCGTAGCAATTTCCTTTGAAACGATTTTAATGTACAATGTACGGGATGTGGCTACTAATGTCACACGCATACCTATGACTTGTATATAACCATAAGTACGAATGAGAACATCAATCCCGCCAATCAAATCGATACTAGGTGACTAGCTTCTCACCCCCTAGTGCTCAATAGGACCAAAGACTCTTACCATCCAAATAATCCAAGACATAACTCCTACAATAAATGACATATGAAAAGCATCGACTAAGCAAGACTTGTACCAAAATCTTGGGATAAACATTTCCAAGTTAACATGCGATAAATATTTCGCATCCTCTAGACTCAATCCTCTCGGTAGGACGACGATAATAATATAGTCTTAGTCTAAACCTGGCCAAACTCTCAGGATGAACATTTTCCGATTCGATATGCGATAAACGTTTCACATCCAAGACTCGATGCAATAGAACAGGAACGACACAAAAGGGGCGGAAAGAGAATGAGCATACCAAATCCGGCAGAACGGCAGCAAAAATGGCGTAAACAATGCCAAGCTATCATGCAAAGCACGATGACACTATGATGTAAAGTTTATATACCTTGCAAGTGAACGAGATTCGTTGCACTAATTGAGGGTCGAATCTACAAGGAGCATGGGTGATTACTAATCGTTTATATTCTAATGTTTAGCTAAGTCGAACAATAAATAGTGTTTGATTATCTAATTAAACTAAACTAATTAACAAGTACAACTAATGCAAATGCTAAAAACTAATGACAAAGTGAATGATATGGTTTTACTCAATAGATAAAAAGCCTAGGACGCGATCATTCCACCGACACTTGCAATTTCCGTCTTAATCCCGTTATTTGGTTGTCTAGGGGTATTAATTAGGGGAAAACGCCTCTAATTCACCTACTAACTCCCTCCCGGGCTCATAGTAGGACACTAGTCACCCTAACCTACCTCCCTCCCGGGCTCGTAAGCCGGATTCCCCAACACAACACTCAAATACCTGAGAACACGCGCTATTCTCAAATACCCAAGTATTGATTAAGGACATTAAGTCTACGATAGATCCCGGTCATCCTAACCCTTCTCCCAAAGGTGAAGTTCAAACTGATAATTAAAAGGCACCCTCCCCGAGTTCTCCCTCCCGGGTTCAACTCGAGTCGGAAAATGGACCAAAATGGGTAGTCAAATCTTGACCTAATCAATTCCCATTGATGGACAAGGGTCAAGACTCAACTATGGTCCCAAATGGAGCATAAACAAGTTAATTCCTTTCACTAACCCCAACCAATCCTCCTATGCAACCAACCAAGTAGAATTAATTATACAAATCACTCATGCCGGGGCATAATCGCGCCCTAGTGAAGGGATTACTCACTATTCATGTTAACTAAGACTAAACAATTGATAAAAGTGGATGCTTTGACAAATAACATGGTATGAAATTGATTATCACAATTAAGCATGCAATAAATTAAGAGAAATGAGAGTATTGACTAATTAAACTAACATAAATATAGATTAATGTAAAAAGGAGTAAACTTTGACAATACAAATCAAATATTCAAACTGTACTAGAAGAACAATACAAAGAAATATGAATGGAATAACAAGAGGAAGATTTACTATATTCTAGCAACAAATAAGAGGAATTCAACAATTACTAACAAATGAAACTAGGAGAAAGACAAATGTAAACAATTGAATAAGGGAAGAAAGATATACCAACTAGGATGAAAAAGGGTGAAACTTGTGATACCCGTCGTTGTGAGTACCAAAAATAATATTTATATTTCCTATTAAGACTAACAAAAGCTAGTGGTAACAGGGTCGAACCACAGAGAGGCAGATGTAATTATTAGTTGTCTAATTCTAGTCTAAGGTAACGAAAGTGGGGGTTTAGTTGATTTAGTCTAAAACTAAGGGCAATAAAAGACAATAAACTAAATAGACGGATAAAACAAATATTAAAAGGGGTGCAAGGATGGTCGGTTCACTATAGTTTCGGCGGCAACATACTAAGTAGGTCTAAATCAAACACATGAGGCGGGAAAACAGGAGGTCCTCTCGGTCCACTCTTAACAAGTAGCATCTTTCGATCTCCCTACGGGTCCCTAATATCACTAGTACTGACTCTCGTCCTGAAAAGTGACTAAAAACCTAAACTTTACCTATCTTTCGATCTCAGCATAGTTTAGTCATTTTACTTGGTGGTCAATCAACCTTCCCTATCTTTCGATCTAATGGGTCAGTCATATCCTAAACATTCAACTAGTCGTGTGCACTCGATTCGTCAAATATAGAGTTTAAATCAATTACAACGAAGCAAAACCTCACGTGGCCAGTCGATCGACCAGGTATGGCGGTCGATCGACTGACACGCGATTCCAGTCTACTATTTTACGCCGCCTAATCCTACAGATTCCCTATATCCTAGCACGAATAATTTAGCTACTCATGACTATAGTGGAAACAACAATAATATTAAGGATTAAAACTACTGATTTCATGCTTGAATTAACGGAATAAAAGATTAGCATAAAACGATAATTAAGGCTTCGGGAAACTAACTGGCAATTTCTAACTATGAACGATAATAAGGATATACTGAAACAAGAATAGGGGAATACCGAAAGGAAGAATTGCAGGAATCGAATCCAGAAAACGAATGCAAAAAGTAACTTGTATATGAAACAATATTCGGAACCCTAATTATTTCCTAAAGAACTGTATGCTAAACTTGAATAATAATTAGATGCTTATTCTGAATACCTAGCTTACGTTATATAGAATACAACGTAGCTCTTATTTCCAAAACCTAAATACAATGGGCTTCAAGTTCCTCGATCTTTTAATTCACGCCTCAAGATATCGGTTTGGTCGATCGACCACCGTACCGGTCGATCGACGTCTGCGATGCACAGTAGTTCCTGGAAGTCGTGGTATGGTCGATCGACCATAGGTAGCGGTCGATCGACTGCTTTAGCTGGTTCTTGACTTCTAACTTCTCGTGGATTTGTCTTTCGGGCCTTGAAATGCGCACAAAGCTCGTTCCTTGAGTAAATACTTCACGTCAGATGCAATGCAAGATACTCGGGGACGGATTTGGCTCAAAATCTACTCATTTCCGCATAAATCTGCAATATTACACAAAAATACGAAAGTAGACGAAATGGGGCAAATAGTAGCCTTAAACTACATAAATGAGCTCTGAAATGCGTGTAAAATAGGGAGTAAAACATCATATAAATGACACGCATCAAACTTCCCCAAACCAAACCCTTGCTTGTCCCCAAGCAAGAACTAGACTCGATCCTAAAACTTAATGGAACGAGTTCAATCTCAGAGCGAAATGCACACTGAATAGCCTAAACCAATTTAATGCAATTAACAATCAATTAGCAATGCGAATCATGCAAACGAGTTATAAGGTCGTTAAAAACTGCTGAACCGTCAACTGTAGAGACTTATCAAATCAGACTCTCACGGGTCGCTCATACCACTCATAAGCACAGGTGAATAATGTATAAGATAGAAAGAATTCATTCTGTAGTGACACTCACCTAACTACGACCTATAATAACATGCCTGCAATATAATATGAAAGTAATCTCTACAACCGTACATATGCATTCCAACCGAACAAATGACCATGACACATGCCGAGGTATATATGGGATATGTGAGGTAATGGGCAGGAAAGGCAAAACATTTATGGGAATGTGGGGGTACAGGTGATCAAGCTAGTACCGTGACAAAACCATATGACAATATCCACTTCTTGCTCAAAATTCAATCGATACGGTGCTATGGCAAGCACAAAACTCACAATTTCCGAAATAATCATAATCAATCAACTCCCCATAAGATATAAATGAAACATGGGAGCAAAAATCGCCATTTGAATAAAGGCTTGAATCATGCGAATTGATTTTTCTCTTTCTCTTCTCGGGTCCCAGTCGATCGACCGATGATGCCAGTCGATCGACTGCCTATACAGTACAACACTCTTTTTTTTTTCTTTTTCGATTCATTTTCCTTTTTTTTTTTTTCTTTTCTATTTCTTTCTTTCCTTCCTTTCATCTTCCCAACAACATCTCAAACATGAGCATATGCTACCAAAAACAAAGTAACAATCCCAGAACGTAAACTACTAGCTTGACAAGGGCAGGCTAAATGTAGGATGTAGTTAACGGGACAAAAAGGCTATTTTTGGCAGTGTGGAGCTTATGGGTGAAATGAGAAAAGGGGAACCTCTTCCACATGTGTCAACAAACCACGAACCGAATGCATACAGGTATTAAGCAGATTAAGTTCACATTTATGTAACATGTCTCATAAGGAGTAACTACTCACAATCCTAGATAAACCGGTCATAGATGTCACCAGTTATAGGCTCTAAAACTCAGAAATATAAGTAGTTTGCCAAAAATCTAAGTCAAGTCTCAAGTCTAGCAAATAAATTAACGAAAACTCGTAGATATGCATTTATGATTCTACTAATAACATGTCAATTAGCAAGGCTTAGGCAAAAACGAATGCAAATGCAATGTCATCATTGAAATACTACCGTTCCGACTCAACCTATATGCTAAAATAAACGTGCATTTTTTGAAATTTTTTGAAATTTGTTCAATTTGTTTGAATTTTCTGTATATATGAGAAAGTAAACAACAATGCAAAACAAAATGTAAACGTGAATGCAAAACAACATATGAAATGCAATGCAAAACCCTTCCCCAAACCAAATCGCACAATGTCCCCATTGTGCAAAATCATGTAATGAAGAAAAGGAAAACGGGAATTGCGAGAAAAACTATAAAGGACATGAAGTAAGGCTTAGAAACTCACAAGACTTTAAGTGCAGCAAAAGGAAATCTCCCCAAACCAGCGTGAGCTAGGAGGTTTCAGTAGCCAGCAGTGCTACCAATAAGTACCTGAAAAGACAGAAAATACCACGCATAAAACGAGAAAACAAAATTGGGACGGTAAAATTATGTGCAAAAAAAAATGAAAAACAGAAGAAATCAGAAATTAAGCAGAGAATAAAGTGAAGGGAATACTCCCTTGACTCCGCAAATCGATCAAACTCAGCAGGGGAATCAACGAAAACAGGTACATCATCTCTTGGCGGTCGATCGACCACATCGCCCAGTCAATCGACCAAGGTGAACAGTAACAAAAGCTTCTGGAAATCGCGGCTAAGTCGATCGACCATAGGAGGCGGTCGATCGACTGGCTGACCTGCTGTAACTTTCTGATTTCGTCTAATTAGCTCAATAACTTGAGCTATCAAGGTCTATAAACCTGCAAATGCACATAATACGCGCCCAAAATTGCGCAAAACCCAAAGTAACCGACTAAAGTATTTAAAATCCTAAGCAACCGAAATAAAATGCGAAGTCTCGCGCACACAAAAGCAACAAATAAAAAGGTTCAACGAAAGCAAATAAAATGTATAGTTTGTGAAAAAGTCTCAATCAACTAATAGTTGATCAAGAACGGCCATGGAATGGCCCACTTGACTGGCTTCTGGCTACAAGAGGTAGCCTCAACAAAGCTCATCTTCTCGGCGGCACTCTTCTCGGCTCCGAGATCCGACAAGCTCAACGGATCAACATGTCGGACATCTTCCCACTCAATGACCTCCTCGACTCGTCGGAATCCGGATCGACTCCGTTGCTTTGACCGCTCATCTTCTGGCTCCTCATCGATGCCATAGCTAAGGCATCCTAGACCACCTCTTTGAACAATTGGCTCCTTCACAGCTGGAGCAACATGTGGCTCTTCCTTCCCCAAACCAGCTCCTGCAATATCTAAAACAGTAGAATCTTCCTCCACTTTGCTCCCAATCTGGGGCGGAGGTGTCACAACAGGAGTAGGAATAGAAACAGGCATTTCAGGAAGTATAAAATAAGATTTATTTTCAGAAACCATATTGCAAGTGACAGGTCACATGGGGTCTTTCTTCCTAGCTGTATGGGCAAAGACAATGGAGTGCTTGCCTACCTTAAAGGTCAAAGTACCCGAACCAACATCAATAACTGCACCAGCAGTGTGCAGAAATGATCTAACTAAAATGATAGGAATGTGGGCATCTTCGGGCATATCGAGCACCACGAAGTCAACAGGGAAGAAAAACTTCCCTATTTGCACGGGGATGTCTTCTAAGACTCCTATTGGCTGGACCGCAGAGCGATCAGCCATCTGTACTGTCATGTTGGTTACTGCAAACCTAGTCAATTTGAGCTTCCTAGTAAGACTCAAGAGCATTACACTAATACTGGCTCCTAGGTCACATAAGGCTTTCTCTATTGGAAAGGTGCCAATATTACATGGGACTGAGAAACTACCCGGGTCTTCTAGCTTAAGGGGTGCAGTGTGGGTCAAATAAGAACATGACTCCTCAGTGAGTGCGACAGTGTGCACAGTTTCAAGTGACTTCTTTTTAGACAGTAAGTGCTTCATAAATTTCATATAAGCAGGCACTTGATTGACTAATTCAAGGAAAGGTACTTGCACATTTAAACTGCGAACAACATTTTCAAACTTATTAAATGATACCTGTTCCTTTGTCGGCACCAATCTCTCTGGATAAGGGGCTGAAAGTAGCAACTTAGCCCTCTCCTCTAGATCTCTCATGCCGGCATCGGTGGACTTAGGCTGGAAGTCCACAACCTTCTCCTTGTTGTAGCTCGACCCCTCTTCAGACCGTCTCAAATGTGAACCATTAATCGACAAAGGGTCGTACTTCGGAACCGGAACGGACCCATCAGCAGTCGGGTCTGTCCTCAACATTTTCGGGGCAGCAGTACCCCGAAACAAGCGATCCCTCAGGTTATCGGGCATTGGAGGACGAAAAGAATCACCTTCAGCAGCAATCTCAGTCGATCGACCAGGTTGGTCAGTCGATCGACTGACTTCAACAGGACTAGAAGCTACTGTTTGTCGCACTTCAGTCGATCGACCGAGTATTTCAGTTGATCGACTGACATACCTGCTGATCGTCTTTTTCATGTTTTTATTCGCCACTGCCTTATTCTTGCTTGTTTCCGCCTCATCTTTTTCAGTGACATCCTCAACCATAATGGGCCCATCAAGGGTAGACCCACTCCTCAAGGTAATGGCATTAAGGGTCTCCTTTTGATCAGTTTGAGTCGGTAGATGTCCCGGAGCTCGAGTTGTGTTCTTGCTAGCTTATTGGGCAATTTGGCTCTCCAACATCTTCATCCCGGCCTCTCTAGCCTGGGATTCCTTCAGCAACAAATTCTTCAACTCATTGAAATCAGAACCTTGGGTTTGTTGCTGCTGCTGTGGGATATACGGAGGCTTTTGGAACTGTTGTTGCTTATGAGGGGGCACATAGTTCTGCTGCTGCTGCTGTGGAGGTTGAGTCGGATTCAAGACATTTTGGCTACTCCACCTCAAGTTGGGGTGGACATTCGGCTCATAGTAAGTATTTGTCTGCCTATTGTAGATACCTCATTTCTGCACCTCTCGCAAACCACCCGGTGATGATTGGGCCGCATGTTTGGTACGCGGAATGATTTGTGACAATTCATAAGTTTATCGTCAAGTGATTGCTCAAATATTAATGTCTACCTCTTAGTTGTCATCTACGTGCCGATACGGTCGTTTTGACAGTAATTAGAGTACATTTGGAGTCCGAGCCTAAAACCGTCTCCATTTTCTGATAATCGTTCAATCCCGAGTCGGAATGTTCTGGAATGTTCCGGATATTTCTATTCCATATTTTATAAATATTTCACAATCTTAATCTTTTGGCAAACAATTTCCCGTTATATTCATCTAAAGTATTAAGGAAAACCAAATTATTCCGTCCTACCATAACTCAAACACGGAAATCTTTCTTCCGCAGGAGGAAACCACTTGGGAACAGATGCAGCAGGTGCTGCGCCTCTTCCAAGAGACGCAGTGCTTGTTGCGCCTCTTCCCAGGTCCTATTCTGCGTAGTTTTCGTATCTTTTTCATATCTTTCCGAGATTCACTTCCAAAGAGTCTCCGAAACCCTATTTCCTCCACGTGATTAGTATAAGCCTCCGCTCCTCATATTTCTCACGCGAGTGTCCGCCCTTCTCTTCTCCCTTTGCATTCTAGACTTTTGTTCTTACTTTTTGGCGTCTACGTGCTTGATCTTTCAACCACGTAAGCTCGGATCCTTCTGAGTACCAGCCTCGTTTGCATGACCGACCAACTTGACCAACTACACATCAATCAACTTAATTAATCTAATCGTTTTCCTCTTACGAGGGCACTTTCGTTACATTCGCGTCGAGCATCACTAATCGATATCTTAGTCCTTCTCGTTTCGTCAACATGTAAGTCCGAGGGTGTAAATCTCTCTTTTATTTATCGTATTTTAATTATTGTATCTCAGTTGTAAGGTTTATGTCGAAAACACCTCTTAAAACCGATTTCTAAACCGTGCTTTAAAACCTCTTTTTTACGAATTTCCAGAAGACTAACCGTCGAGAAAGGACGCAGCAATTGTTGCGCCTCTTCAAAGGAGCGCAGTACTTGCTGCGCCTCTTCATGAGGCTGCCGCAGTTTCTGCTTCCTTTCTTCTTCCTTCGTCCTCTGTAAATTCGTTCATTATTTGCTTTTTTATTTGTTTGTTCTTTAATTCTTCGTCATAATAGTCTGATATTTCACATGTATATTAATTATCGTTCGTTCACACGTTTAATTCCTCGTTTAAATCCGACTTAAATCCCTTATAATCTCATATTTGCGGGTTTTCGTCATTAAATTCAATCCGGGTTGTAGAAGTTCGATTTGTTCATATTGAGTTTCTGGAATTCGTCTTTGATATATTTTAATCTGTCTTTTGTCACATTCATCGCATGTTCATCATTAATTCGTTATTAATTTGTCTTATTTAACCTATTTCGTTCACCCATGTCACTAATCAATCATTAATCATGTAAATAATTCGCCTTATCTCCGTCTCATCCATGTTTTATCGTTTTCATGACCCATCAATCACATGTAAATAACCTACTAATCACTTCCATCCGAGTAAATGAATTAATCCGTCGTTAAATTCACCAATGAGTATTAACAACACGCAATTCCGGCTTCACAGCCAGAATTCAGGTCAGGAACAGACGTAGCGTCTGCTGCGCCTATTCCAAAGGACGCAGCTCTGCTGCACCTGTTCCGGGTTGAATTCTGTCCCTGAACTCCGTGGTTGCCTTGACTTAGTTTAATTAGCTCACGTATAATTAACTACTGATCGTATTATCACCCTCTGATCTGTTCGTAATTTTATTCTTTTATTCTTTTTCTCAAACTATCCGTTTTAAAGGTATTTTCGACATAAATCGCCTAATCCATTGTAATTATTGTAATTTTCATTATTGCAATTTATAATTATTGTATTTCTTTTACCATTTGTATGTTTTCACATGTAATTGAGCATTAAATCCTATTTCGACCTTAATTGTTTGCTAATTACGTGTCAACCGACTTAGCCTAATTTTCACATGTTAGGATTTAAAACTTGGATGTTGCATTGCATGCATACAATCGACGATATATCGAGTACGAATAACTCCCCTAATCATTAGTAGAGGCCGCTATCGAGGCCTCGAGAAAGTCTGAAGTGGTGCAAGAGCGTCCGGCTCGAGGCCGTGATAAGAAGTGTAACAAGAATGACAAGGGCAAGGGGAAGATGGAAGAAGAATGACAAGTGTAACAAGAATGACAAGGGCAAGGGGAAGATGAAAGTCTGACTTGGGCTATTCTTCCATCTTCCCCTTGCCCTTGTCATTCTTGTTACACTTCTTGTCACGGCCTCGAGCCGGACGCTCTTGCACCACTTCAGACTTTCTCGATGCCTCGACTTCCAATTTCCCATAAATATTGGTGGCGAATCCAACAAAAATGCAAACGCTTGTTTCTCTTCGCTCCCAAGCGCCCCCGTGGGCCCCCTGCTGTCCACAGTTTGGCGACTCCGCTGGGGATAATACACTTACGTGTAGCTAAGGGTGAAACTTGAACAAGGTTAGGGAATAGTTTGTACAAGACAATTGTCGGTTCTCATAACTCGGTCTTCCTAGACCGTTTTATTCGGCCTTCCTAGGCCCAACCTAACCCATTCGACCAATTGTCCCGTCTAAACGGTCCTAATTCCTATTTGGGCCTAAGGATGGATAGCGATTGACGTCATCCATACCATGATGCTTACTCTTGTTTGTGTCAAGGGCCTTCACTACTTGAGGAAATGGACTAGGAATCGGCCTTACTCTTGTTTGGTACGAGCCTCTCCACAGACTTCGGGTTTGATGGTTCGGTATGGCAACCCACCCTTTAAACCAAAACCCTCTTAAATGCACTCAGCATCCCGTTATAATGCTTCTATAAATGCTTGTACATTACATGATCACCATTTTCTAAACAAAACCATGACGATTTTTCAAAAATCAAAACCCCTTTTCTTAATCAAAAATTTCGAAATAGGCCATTTGATTAGCACAAAATCCAGTCGAAACTCTGTCCGTTTGTCAAGTCAAAAGTCGGGCCACAAGCCCATTTCAAAACCTCACTTCGAGTCCACTCCTACAACTACACTATAGTTGACTAGGATACATTCTTCTTTTCGCAAGCATGTTAGAATGGCCGATCGTGTTTTGATTCGTCATCGATCTCTTATCCAGTTTTCGAGATGCCTGGATCCAGCGAAACCAACCTCAACCAACTTCAAGATGGTAATGATCGAATCCTAGCCGCGCTAGCCCGTATCCAAGATACCCAAGACCAAGTCCATGATCGCCTTGAGATCATCGAGGGCCGGATCTATGCCGTAGAGGGAAGGTTACCTCCCCACGAAAGTGAAGTAATAGGTGATTCCGAGAATGAATCCAGGGATGAAAATCCTCTCATGGGGATGACTGTAGCTGAGAAAGGACTCCAATACTTGGAGGATCAATTGATGTACCTTAAGGGGGATGACATTTATAGAGAGAATAACTGCAAGTATGAGGCCGTCGATGCTAAATTACCAACCAACTTCAATATGACGGATATCCCTAAATTCAAGGGTCATGAGAACCCTTTGAACCACATCCGTGCTTTCAAGGATTACATGTCTATCAAAGGCATCAAACCCGAGATGTTCTTAAGGATCTTTCTTTCATCTCTCGACACTATCCCAAAGCAATGGTTCTACTCTCTAGATCATAAGAAGGTCTCTATTTGGGAAGATGCTGCAATCGAGTTTTCTAAACAATATGCGGATAATGCCGAGATCCAAGTTAACATGCGCACTCTAGAGGTTCTTACCCAAAATGACAAAGAAGGATTCACCGACTTCCTAAGTAGGTGGAGGAAGACTAGTACCCAACTAGTTGAACGCCCGGATGAGGCTACCCTTGTGGAGAAGTTCGTGGATAATCTTAAACCCATTTATGCCAACCATTTGAGATACCAAAACATCAAAAGCTTCAAGGACTTAACCGTACTAGGGACAAGGATAGAAGATGACATCCGTAAAGGACTCTTGTCCAAAACAGTAGGTCGAGGATATCAAGGCTCAACAAGCCGTTCATACGGCTCTACTAACAAGACAGATGAAGTTAACCTTCTCGAGCCATCCAAGAAAACTACCCCACCAAGGAAATTCACAAATCTTGGGGACACTTACGCCAACGCTCTAAAAAGGCTAATGAAGCAAGGCAAACTCCAACCCATTGGACCTACTCCCGAACCCGAAAGGAAATCCAAGTTTTGGGATGAGAACTCGTACTGTGAATACCATAGGGGCAAGGGACATGACACAGAAAAGTGCTACAAGTTGAAAAATGTGCTTCAAGACATGATTGAAGATGGTCGATTGCCAATACTGCCGGGAGGTAAACCCAACAACACTCAGAATCCTCTTGGAGTTCTAGTAATCACAAGTGATGGATCTATCTTAGATTGTTCATACCTCATTTCTCCAATCGAAAATGAAATCTATGCAATCGAAAATGAAGGTTTCTACTCTACCATCTCCCCTACTATTTCCGACTTCATCACATGGGCAAAGAGTGTGGATAAGCAAGTCTGGGACTTAGAAAATGTGGTGACAACTGCTCGTGATCCCAACACGACACCTAAAGAGCATGTGCCACTAGTCTTCTCTCAAAATGCTACTATGCCAGAAATAGTCGCTGTGGTAGATAAATTAGTCGACCAAATCATACGACTAGAAAATGAAATCATGAGAATGAGAAGACCAGCTACAATCAATGGAGTTTGGGCCGACGATGACGAGGACGAGTATCTCATTGAAAACTCCCTAGTCAAAGAAATAGTCCAAAATGGCGAAGACCAAGATGTGGACCACCTAACTCGTTTGGGTCGCCCATATCAAAGCACCACTCAAAATGGTCCAACCAACGTTGTCACACCAAATGATAACGAAGATGACTCCACTGATCATTTGCTCAAGCAATTACAGAAGGCAAAGGCTGATCTTTCAGTCTGGCAATTAGTAGCAAGCTCGTTCCCACATCGCCAAGCTTTACTGCAAGCCTTGGCCAAGCTAAATGTAGCATATAACTCAACACCCGAAGATGTAGTCAACTTGGTCTTCCAAGAATCACCGAAGCTAAGTAATCCTATTACTTTCTCAGACGAAGATCTACCGCCTTTCGGCGCTAGTCACAACTTGGCTCTCTACATCACTGTCATTTGTCTAAAGAAAAATGTACCAATGACCTTGGTAGATGGGCTCTGCGGTCAACGTCATACCCCTCAAAACGGCATACAAACTAGGCATGAAAGAGTCGGATTGGACCCCTATCAATCAAGGTGTTCGCGCATATGATGGTACACGACGAAAGGTTGCAGGACTCATTAATATAACCATAGCCACAGGACCAATTGAGCGAAAGGTTAACTTACAAATAGTGGACATCGAAGCTTCCTTCAACATACTTCTAGGAAGACCTTTGATTCACGCTTCCAAAGCAGTGACATCCACCCTTCATCAAAAGATCAAGATTCCACTAAATGGCAAAGTAGTGACGATCCCTACTCGAACTTGGTGGTCAACCACATACTCAAAACCCAGGGATACTTCCCTGGAATGCCTTTGAACCCTATCCGAAGAAATACCTTCGCACCATATAAGGAAGGCAACTAAAAAAGGATACCACTTGGACTAGGGTACAAACCCACTAAAGAGGAGGTTCTCAAGATGCTTGCTCAAGTTCAGAACCGTAAGTACACAGGAGTCCAAATGCGACCCTATCTCCCCACCTTGAATGGGTACTTTGTTAAGGAGGGAAGTCTGGAACTCTTTCACGGATTTCCCGAGCCTTGGCATTATCTCGAGAGGAAGCTAGCCGGAATCGAGATCTTTCACGATTGCTACTTCATTCCTCCAGAAACGGTTCCTACCGTCAAAACCCGTCAAGCACCTTGCTTAGACGAACAAGCTGTTAGCTTGTTGTTCGGAGAAGATCGATTTGTTAAAGCCGCGCAGGATGAGATCATTACCATGATACTTCAAGACGACCACTTCAACCCTACCGCGTTAATCACAGAAACAAGCACAAATCAAGCAGAAAGGATGGAGAAAATCGATCAAGTGGACCAACAATCAAGGAAGACTCTTCAAGCTCACCACTGGAGAAGGAGAGATGTTCAAAGGAGAACCAGAAGACGATGAGTTCGAGTCGAAGTCGGAGTCAGAGTCGGAGTCTAGAGAAGTCACTAGGAAATCTCCTCCTGTCGTCATCCCCGTCCCCTTCGTTTCTCCTAGCTTAGCCTCGAGTAGTCACAGTAGTTCGGGAAATGCCCCAACCACTGTCCCTTTGCCGCCACTGACCATAGATCAGTTGGCTTCTTTGTTTCAACTTTACTCAAACTTTAATATGAATAAATCAGGTTCTGCTTACTCTTTATATTATCTTGAGTGCAATTCTGTTTACGATGATACTGAGGATGACCAAGACCCAAACTCGATCGAAATACCTCCCTACGTAGCCAAAGAAATACTACAGGAAGGGGAAGGGGGACCAGTAATAGAGGACACCGAACACATCAATGTAGGAACCGAATTAGAACCCCAAGAACTTAGGATAGGGACTACCTTGAGCTCTACCGAAAGGGCCGACTTCATAGACCTTCTAAACGAGTTCAAAGATGTTTTCGCTTGGTCCTACAAAGACATGCCAGGGATCGACAGGGATATCGCCGAGCATAGGATTCCGATAAAGCCAGGTTTAAAACTTGTGAAACAGAAGCTTCGCCGAATGAGAACGGAATGGGCTCTCAAGATTAAGGAAGAAGTTGATAAGCAATTCAAGGCCGGGTTCATCAAAGTTTCCGAGTATTCTGACTGGGTAACCAACATAGTACCTGTACCCAAAAAGGATGGGAGAATCCGTGTTTGTGTTGATTTTAGGGATCTAAAAAAAGCAAGTCCTAAAGATGATTTCCCTCTACCACACATCGACATACTGGTGGACAATACTGCAAAACACGCATTACTGTCCTTCATGGATGGATACGCGGGTTATAATCAAATCAAAATGGCCATGGAAGACATGCATAAGACCGCCTTTGTCACCCAATGGGGAACCTACTGCTATACAGTGATGCCGTTTGGATTGATCAACGCCGGAGCTACATATCAACGCACCGCAACTACACTCTTACATGACATGATGCACAAAGAAGTTGAGGTATACGTAGACGACATGATCGTCAAGTCCAAGGATAGAGAGGGGCATATTGCAAACCTTCGCAAATTTTTCGCAAGACTACGAAAGTACAACATGAGGCTCAATCCTCAGAAGTGCACATTCGGGGTAACGTCTGGCAAACTCCTGGGATACGTCATTAGTCAAAGAGGTATAGAAATAGACCCTTTCAAGATCAAGGCTCTGATCGAAATGCCGCAACCACAAACAGAAAAAGAAGTCAGAGGATTCCTGGGAAAAGTGCAATATATAAGTCGATTCATATCGAAACTTACAATGATTTGTGAGCCTATCTTCAAGAAGCTCAAGAAGACAGACCACACCATGTGGGATGATGATTGTCAGAAGGCATTTGACAAAATAAAGGAGATATTGGCCAAACCGCCAGTGCTCATGCCACCTCAACGAGATCAACCTCTTGGTTTATATCTCACAGTAACCGAAACCGCCATGGGTGCCATGCTAGCTCAAACTGTAGGAAATGAAGAAAGGGCTATCTACTACCTTAGTAAAAAGTTCTTGGAGTACGAGTGTAAATATTCACAACTCGAAAAGACATGCCTCGCTCTTGTGTGGGCAACGAAGAAGCTACGCCATTACATGCTTAGCTACTCCGTCAAAATATACTCCAAAATGGATCCAGTCAAATACCTCTTCGAAAAACCCGTCCTCAACGGATGCCTAGCAAGATGGACTTTGATGCTCTCAGAATTCGATCTCAAATACGTGCCCCTGAAAGTAATAAAAGGTCGCGCCGTTGCCGAATTCTTTGCAGAGAATCCCATCGACGATGCACAAACAATAGATACTTGGTCATTTCTAGACGAGGACATACTCCAAACTAATGTAGACTCCTGGGACCTTTACTTTGATGGAGCGTCAAACTTAAGGGGATTTGGAATAGGAGTGTTTCTCATTTCTCCTGAAGGCGAGCATACACCAATCTCTGTCAAACTCGACTTCGAGGTGACAAATAACGCCGCAGAATACGAAGCTTGTCTCATTGGACTACAAGCGGCAGTGAGCTTAGGCATTAAAAATCTTCGCGTGCATGGGTATTCATCCCTAATCATCAACCAAATTACAGGATCTTGGAAAATCCGAAGCGAAAGCCTCGCACCTTATCAGGCTAGAATAGACCAAGTTGCTCAATTCTTTGATCACGTAACCTATCTACACTTACCTCGAGAGGAAAATCAATTTGCAGATGCTCTTGCAAAACTCGCATCTTTGATTAATATGCCAGATAACATGATGGAAATGCCTTTATGCATCTCACGACGGTCGAGCTAAACTTATCTCGCATCAAATCACCGATGAAGAGGAGATCGCGCAGGAACCCTGGTTCCAAGCAATCCTGAATTTCAAACTCAATGGTACCTATCCACCGGATATGGACAAGAGGGGACAACGTGCTATACGCCTACTCGCTTCCCAATACGTTCTCATGCAAGGAGAGTTATACAAAAGAACACCTCTTGGTGTAATCTTACGTTGCCTTGATCATTCACAGGCGCGAAAGGTGATGGAAGAAGTCCACGACGGAGAATGCGGTCCTCACATGAGTGGGCCCATGATGGCAAAGAAAATCACACGTTTGGGATATTATTAGACCACAATGGAATCCGATTGCATCAAATATGTAAGACATTGCCACAATTGCCAAATCTTCGGGAATGTACAACATGTCCCTCCTTCATTGCTCTATACGATGACATCTCCTTGGCCATTTTCTGCCTTGGGAATTGACATAATCGGGAAGATAACCCCAGCCGGAATAGGAGGTCACTGTTTCATCTTAGTAGCAATTGACTATTTTACCAAGTGGGTAGAAGCGGCTTCCTACACCAGTCTCACGGCCAAAAATGTGGCAAAGTTCATACAATACAACATCATATGTCGATACGGTTGCCCGCATGAGATCATTAGTGATAATGGATCCCATTTCCAAGCTGAGACTGAACAATTGCTAGCCAAGTACAAAATTAGGCACCACCATTCTTCGCCCTATAGACCACAGACTAATGGTGCGGTAGAGGCAGCAAATAAGAACGTTGTCACAAATCTCAAGAAAATGATTGACAACTATCGAGATTGGCCAAGCAAGATACCCTTTGCTCTGTGGGGATATCGCACATCTGTTAGGACGCCCACTGGGGCTACTCCTTTCTATTTGACCTACGGCATGGAGGCTGTACAACCAGTTGAGCTAGAGATACCATCCTTGCGTATCTTACTCGAGAGTCAAATCCCGTGGCGATTGGAAAAGGGATAGATATGAAGAACTCATCCTCCTGGATGAACGCAGGCTACGCGCCTTGCATAATGTCCAAACATACCAAGCCCGTATCAAACGAGCTTTCAACAAAAGGGTTAAGCCCAGAAACATCAAGGAAGGGGACTTAGTGCTCAAATCGGTTAGAGCTCTTTTACCTGTCGATCCACGGGGAAAATTCAAACCTAATTGGGCCGGACCTTTTCTAGTCAAATCCATACTTCCGGGGGGTGCAGTTAGAATCACAGACCTAGATGGGAATGAGTTCTCTAACCCGACAAACCTTGACCAACTGAAACGGTACTATGCCTAGAATAGGAACAAAAACGCGCCTCGCGTAACCCCACGTGTCGCTCTTGTGGCACTAAATAAACCGGCCCCTGGCCAAGCTGAAATAAGCTAAATGTCATTGTGCTCTTGCATCTTGACAAATTTGTCATCCTCATGTCATCAAATAAACTAAATTTGCACCTTCAGAGTAAGCAAAAGCTCGTGCTAATTTTCTAAGTTCATTACAAGCTCTTGCTTAGAACAATTATCCTTTTACATTTACTCGAACTACGCGCAAGGGTTTGATTTCATTTTCTAAGTGAATACGTAGGCAATCCTTCACAGGATAGAACCCATCATTTTCAAAAATGTAAATAGAAGGACATCTGCATTGCATTTGGAATTCGACAAGAATAATAAATAGAAAATCACAACGGTTTCATAACCATTTAACCTTTTTATTTCATTCATTTTTTAATAATAATAGTACGCTACATAATAAAAATAGAAGAGGCTAGGATTCTTAAAACCCCACCTTTTTATTATAACAATAATAATAATAATAAATAATAATAAAAGGACTTGGGCTATTCTTCCATCTTCCCCTTGCCCTTGTCATTCTTGTTACACTTCTTGTCACGGCCTCGAGCCGGACGCTCTTGCACCACTTCAGACTTTCTCGAGGCCTCGACTTCCCATTGTTGCGCCTCTTCAAAGGAGCGCAGTACCTGCTGCGCCTCTTCGTGAGGCTGCCGCAGTTCCTGCTTCCTTTCTTCTTCCTTCGTCCTCTGTAAATTCGTTCATTATTTGCTTTTTTATTTGTTTGTTCTTTAATTCTTCGTCATAATAGTCTGATATTTCACATGTATATTAATTATCGTTCGTTCACACGTTTAATTCCTCGTTTAAATCCGACTTAAATCCCTTATAATCTCATATTTGCGGGTTTTCGTCATTAAATTCAATCCGGGTTGTAGAAGTTCGATTTGTTCATATTGAGTTTCTGGAATTCGTCTTTGATATATTTTAATCTGTCTTTTGTCACATTCATCGCATGTTCATCATTAATTCGTTATGAATTTGTCATATTTAACCTATTTCGTTCACCCATGTCACTAATCAATCATTAATCATGTAAATAATTCGCCTTATCTCCGTCTCATCCATGTTTTATCGTTTTCATGACCCATCAATCACATGTAAATAACCTACTAATCACTTCCATCCGAGTAAATGAATTAATCCGTCGTTAAATTCACCAATGAGTATTAACAACACGCAATTAAAACTTCACGGCCAGATTCGGTCAGAAACAGACGCAGTCTGCTCGCGCTATTCCAAAGGACGCAGCTCTGCTGCGCCTGTTCCGGGTTGAATTCTGTCCCTGAACTCCGTGGTTGCCTTGACTTAGTTTAATTAGCTCACGTATAATTAACTACTGAACGTATTATCACCCTCTGATCTGTTCGTAATTTTATTCTTTTATTCTTTTTCTCAAACTATCCGTTTTAAAGGTATTTTCGACATAAATCGCCTAATCCATTGTAATTATTGTAATTTTCATTATTGCAATTTATAATTATTGTATTTCTTTTACCATTTGTATGTTTTCACATGTAATTGAGCATTAAATCCTATTTCGACCTTAATTGTTTGCTAATTACGTGTCAACCGACTTAGCTTAATTTTCACATGTTAGGATTTAAAACTTGGATGTTGCATTGCATGCATACAATTGACGATATATCGAGTACGAATAACTCCCCTAATCATTAGTAGAGGCCGCTATCGAGGCGGGCGGGATTAGGTGTTCGATCAAAAGAGCTTCCTAATACGTACCCTCACCCCTTACTCCAGATCTCCGTGAACACCCGTGTTCATTGGCATCCACGAGAGTCATTCTAGACATAGAATGCTAAGGGTAACGATTGCTTAGTGTTCATGTCTCTACTTTGTGTCTTGACATGACACGAGGTATTCGAACGGTTCCAATTTCCCATAAAAATTGGTGGCGACTCCAACAAAAATGCAAACGCTTGTTTCTCTTCTCTCCCAAGCGCCCCCATGGGCCCCCCGCTGTCCACACCTATAATGTTGAAAGGCAGCGCAAGACTCGAAGGGACTAGGACAATTATCTGAAACATGTCCCTCAGCTCCAAATCTTTTACAGACGAAAGGACCGTCTGAAACAGCATTTACATGGTCGTACTTGTCAAATCTGGCCGTGAGAGCTTCTAATGCAGCTACAGAAGGAGATTCAGCAGCTCTCCTTTGATTTCCCCGGGAATTCCCATACTCAGCTTTGTGGGTGGCCAAGTCGTCAATGATCTTCCACCCCTTAGTCTCCCCCGTATTCTCCTGGAATCTGCCATTAGTCATCGTCGCATCCGGGATAGCCCTCGCTCTGAGCCGTCATAGAGCCCATTGTAGAACCGATTGCATAGGCTCCACTTCAAACCCATGATGCGGAATGGTTCGCACCAATTTCTTGAAACGGACCCATGCCTCATGAAAGTTCTCATACGGCCCCTGTTTAAAGCTCGTGATTTGAGCTCTAATAGCATTCGTCTTCGAGGCGAGAAAATACTTCTTGTAGAATGCCAAGGCCAAAGAATTCCGTCGGTGATCCCATTAGCGGCTCGGTCCAGGATCTCTGTACCACCCCCTCCCTTGCAAAGATCGCGGAGTGATAATATAAACATAGTCTCCTTTATCTGGTCCTAGGTCACACCGGTCGGCGGGGGTATAGAGCAGCAATAATCAATAAATATCTCCATATGCTTGGCTGCATCTTCATTTGCAGCTCCCCCGAATTGGTTCCTCTCAACCAAGTTGATATAAGCAGGCTTCGGTTCGAATTTTCTATCGGCTCCGTGAATTCGAACCCCTTGTATAGATTTGCAAATTGTCGGCTCGAGTGACTTGCTATACTCGCTTCTTCACCATGACTGAAATTCGGAGATGTGACTGTCTCAGCTGAAGACGTGGAAATGGGTGATGAAGGTGGATCCTCCTCGTATAGCTCGTTCTCGTAATAACTAGACAGAGTACTCAGCTCTTCCTCTGTCGGCAATATCCTAGATGATCGTCTCAACTCACACAAGGTCTTCTCAATCTCAGGATTGAAAGGTACTAATTCACCACCCTGTGACCTGCGCATAAGAAGAAACTACAAAAAGAATATGAGAATAGTTTAAGGAACGAATGTCCCTTAAAGTAAGAAACAGACTAAAATAAAACAACTAAAAATTAGAACAATTGCCTCCCCGGCAACGGCGCCAAAATTTGATACCCGTCGTTGTGAGTACCAAAAATAATATTTATATTTCCTATTAAGACTAACAAAAGCTAGTGGTAACAGGGTCGAACCACAGAGAGGCAGATGTAATTATTAGTTGTCTAATTCTAGTCTAAGGTAACGAAAGTGGGGGTTTAGTTGATTTAGTCTATAACTAAAGGCAATAAAAGACAATAAACTAAATAGACGGATAAAACAAATATTAAAAGGGGTGCAAGGATGGTCGGTTCACTATAGTTTCGGCGGCAGCATACTAAGTAGGTCTAAATCAAACACATGAGGCGGGAAAACAGGAGGTCCTCTCGGTCCACTCTTAACAAGTAGCATCTTTCAATCTCGCTACGGATCCCTAATATCACTAGTACTGACTCTCGTCCTGAAAAGTGACTAAAAACCTAAACTTTACCTATCTTTCGATCTCAGCATAGTTTAGTCATTTTAATTGGTGGTCAATCAACCTTCCCTATCTTTCGATCTAATGGGTCAGTCATATCCTAAACATTCAACTAGTCGTGTGCACTCGATTCGTCAAATATAGAGTTTAAATCAATTACAACGAAGCAAAACCTCACGTGGCCAGTCGATCGACCAGGTATGGCGGTCGATCGACTGACACGCGATTCCACTCTACTATTTTACGCCGCCTAATCCTACAGATTCCCTACATCCTAGCACGAATAATTTAGCTACTCATGACTATAGTGGAAACAACAATAATATTAAGGATTAAAACTACTGATTTCATGCTTGAATTAACGGAATAAAAGATTAGCATAAAACGATAATTAAGGCTTCGGGAAACTAACTGGCAATTTCTAACTATGAACGATAATAAGGATGAATTGAAACAAGAATAGGGGAATACCGAAAGGAAGAATTGCAGGAATCGAATCCAGAAAACGAATGCAAAAAGTAACTTGTATATGAAACAATATTCGGAACCCTAATTATTTCCTAAAGAACTGTATGCTAAACTTGAATAATAATTAGATGCTTATTCTGAATACCTAGCTTACGTTATATATAATACAACGTAGCTCTTATTTCCAAAACCTAAATACAATGGGCTTCAAGTTCCTCGATCTTTTAATTCACGTCTGAAGTATCGGTTTGGTCGATCGACCACTGGTACCGGTCGATCGACTGGTCTGCGATGCACAGTAGTTCCTGGAAGTCGTGGTATGGTCGATCGACCATAGGTAGCGGCCGATCGACTGCTTTAGCTGGTTCTTGACTTCTAACTTCTCGTGGATTTGTCTTTCGGGCCTTGAAATGCGCACAAAGCTCGTTCCTTGAGTAAATACTTCACGTCAGATGCAATGCAAGATACTCGGGGACGGATTTGGCTCAAAATCTACTCATTTCCGCATAAATCTGCAATATTACACAAAAATACGAAAGTAGACGAAATGGGGCAAATAGTAGCCTTAAACTACATAAATGAGCTCTGAAATGCGTGTAAAATAGGGTGTAAAACATCATATAAATGACACGCATCAACTTAGATTAAAATTGGAAGAAGAATTCCTTCCAGTCTTCAAATTATAACCCAATACTAAATGTAAACTAATGAGAAATGTTAGATCTTGAATAAACTAAAGAGTTATTAAACTAATATTAAGGAAAGATTACAACTTTTATTAACGGAAAATTAAGAAAGGAAAAATAATTTAACTAGGGTTCTTATATGAGAGAATAATAGACTAGAATTAATGAGAGTGTAGAATTAGTCCATGTTTGGTAAACATCGGATTAATATTGACAGAAGCAAATTGTAAAAGTAGATTATAATTAACAGAATTTGTTGACAGGTTTGACTAGCATATTCGATTTTATCAATTTTGTTTAAAGTTTTTTGGTAATTAACATATTTAAATTAGCAGATTATCTTAATCCTTTGTAAAATGACAAATAAGGACATAAATAAATTATTGACCAAATTATTTACTCTATAATGAAGGTATGGTCAATATTTTTTAATGGGTAAAAGGGTGAACATATTTTTTTCCTAATCTGCTGATAGAATATGCTGGGGGGAGTAGCATATTGTAAAATAGTAGATTCGACCCAATCTACTATTTCGATATGCTGTTTACCAAACACCCCAAATAGCATATTGATTGATCAAATATGCTAAAAACCCCAATATTCTAATTCTTTTTTTCCAATCTACTGATTATCAAACATCTCCTTAATGAGAGTCCCCATATTTTTTTTCCTCTCATAGTACTAATACTAATACTAATATAAATAACCTAATATTCCTAAAAATTATACACGACACCTAAAACAAAAAGGGAAGGGGTATGTGTTATATCAAAAAAAGACAAAAAAAAGGGAAAAAAAGGGAAAACGAAGGACGACAAGCAGCAAAGGGGAGCTCTACCGGCCCACTGACCGCCGGTGGGGCAATAGGCAGGGAAGCTTCTGGAAATAAGAGGATGGAATTGATGGTGGTGGGAGCCGGTGATGAGGGAGGCTCCCTGTAATACCCCATAGTTTATAAGACCTATACTCGGTCGAGTAAACCGAGTACTCGAACGAGTAGATCTCACTCGATCGAGTGAGGGACGGAGTGAGACCTGTAGCTCTGTTAAAAATCCTGATGTCAAGTCACTCGATCTAGTGGCGGTTCACTCGACCTAGTGAACCGAGCACTCGACCAAGTGCCCTATCGTTGTCTATGTTTATGCATGTAAGCTTAGCTTGTGGTGGACCTTATCTCTTTTAATCCACTCTTTTCAGATTTCCCCTCCTTTATTTCACTCCTACCTTATCCTCAAACTCCCTCAAACACCCACAACTCTCTAGAAACTTCCCACGAACACTAACTAGAAGACCAAGCCTAGATTTGGAAGGATTATTCACCAAGCTTGATTCTTTCTCTTTGATGAGTCATAATCATATACATATTTATGCCTTCCCTTAGTTGCTTTTGTGACAGTTTTGTGCTATTATATGATGATTATGTGCCGTTATTGCTAGAATGTCGATATTTCCGCCTTTGGTGGTTTTAATGCAGGATGGATACATTTGCGGACAAGTGTATGATAATGAGCACCTCGGAGTCGGCAAGACAGAGCACTAAAAGTATGGCACGAAAGCCAAGAAGAATGGACAAGAGAAAAGAGAAGAATACACGAAGAAATCATGCAGAGAAGTAGTATACTCGATCGAGTCTGAGAGTACTCGATCGAGTTAGCATGGACTCGATCGAGTATACATCGTTTTGCTGACTTTTCGAGCAAGTTTCCAAAGTCGGTTTATATTTATTATAAGTACCTAATTCGTGCCCTATTGTTTTTTTACGTCTTATTTTACCTAGTTACGCCTATCTACATTAAAACATTCTTAAAATACCTTAGATTAGATTATTTACGCATTGCTTCCGGATCTACGCTCTTTAATTACGGTATTTACTAATCTTTCCTAAGTTATCGTTAATTAAAAGTTCTATTTCATTCAATTGCTTGTTATCCATCTTTACATGCCTTTAATTATGTTCTTCATTCATCTTGTTGTTATAAATCGTGTTAGTATGAGTAGCTAATCTTTTAATCTAGGGTGAAAGGGGATTGAAGTTGTTAGAAGAGGGTTAATTAATAAATTGATTGTTAAATTTCTCTTAATTGTTTTTCAATTGTTGTCTTACCTCTAATTAATTAATTACTGATCAGAATTGGTTAATTAGTCTTGTAAACTAGGATTTTCACCGACCGGACTAAGACTAGTATAGGCTGCGACAATTGAATAGATTGAATTAACGATAGCGACCGCATGTTAAGTTTAGATCTAAAGGACGTAATAGAATCGACCGATCTTATGACCTTAAACAATCTAATTGCTCAATCAATGAACTAAATCTCACCTCTGGATGACTGACCAAGTGAACCCGATCCCTAGACTCTTTAATATTATTGAACTAATCTTTTATTTACTTCGCAATTAGTTTATAATAAACCAATCAAATCTCTTCACGACAACTGTTACCTTAAGACAAAATAATACATTATCAAACTAGATAATTACCATCTCCCTGTGGATTCGATCCTTTCTTGCAACTAGCTACCAGTTAGTAGTAGTTTAGGATTATTTTGATATAGGTCATACGACTAAATCTTTATCAAATTTGGCGTTGTTGCCGGGGAAGCAACAATTTTTCTGTTTGTTTTTGTTTATTTTTGTCTTTCGTCTCAGGGAGCATCAATTCCTTGAGACAGTTTGATATTTTTCTTGTTAGTTCTATGTATGCCTTGGTCTAACATGTCTGACATTATACCTTTTGATCCCGAAGAAGAGAGGATTTTTCGAGATATAGAGGGAATTTTAAGAGAAAAATTAGTCAGGTGGAAGACTTGAGTACACTTGACGCCTATTACGAGCTTTTTACATTTGCAGAAGATAAGTCCTTAGAAGAGGAGAAGCCAGTTTCCGCCACAGATATTCTAATAAAGATGTCTACTCTAGCCAGTCATTCCGAGCCTACTTTGGCTTCTATCCCCAAGGGAGTCAAGCTTCCTACTACTGATAAAGGCACTTTTGAGATCCGCCCATCCTACATTAATTTTGTGGAGCGCAACTTGTTTGGGGGATGAGCTAATGAAGATATTGCCAAGCATATAGAGAAGTTTACTGATTATTGTTGCTCTATTCCACTGACTGCTGAAGTAACTCAAGATCAAGTAAAGCAGGTCCTTTTCCCGTTTTCCTTGCGAGATGGGGCAGCCGAATGGCTCCGAGATTTGGACATGGAATCCCATGGTGTTACTGATTGGAATACTTTAGCGCTTGCATTTTACAAGAGGTATTTTCCACCCAGAAAACTAATGCACTATGGAGTCAGATCACAAGTTTTAAACAAGGTTCCACTGAAGACCTGAATGAGGCGTGGCTTCACTTCAAAAGGCTAGTTCGTTCTGTTCCACATCATGGTTTTCAGACTTTGTTTTTAAGCAATCAATTTTATAATGGGTTATATGATGATCACCGAGCACTTCTTGACTCCTCTGCTAATGGGAGATTCCAAAAGAACTCTAATGATGATACTGCTTGGAAATTGATATATGAGATGGCTACTCACACTGCTGAGTATGGTAATCCAAGGGGAAGTACGAGAGGGAGTGGTTCAGATAGTGCAGTTGCAGCACAGTTGGAGTCCTTAACTACCCAAATAGGCGAATTGAAGATATCCCAGTCCTTGGATAAGCAGCAAACAGTTCATGTCATGATTTAACAGGAGGTGCCTTGTGAAAGATGTGGGATTGATGGTCATACTGAGGCCAGATGTATGAGTACAATTGACTAAGTACATGCCTTTTAATCATTTAAACAAGGTACTCCCTATTCCAACTTTTTCCCTGAAAGAAGTCAGAATGTATTTAATCAAACCCTTCAGCAGAATGCCTATATTATTCCCCATAATCGTGGTAATCAACCACAAGCGAATTTTGTTAAGCAAGACCAAGGAGGTCAACAATTTCAGCAGCTGCAACCTCCTCAGCAAGCTCCGAATAATGATATGGCAGAGATGAAGGCTATGTTGCAACAAAACTTGATGATGCAACAAAGGCAAACAACTCAAATAGCCGAACTTGTGGCTCATAATAAGATGTTGGATACGCAAGTTGCTCAATTGGCGGTTTAAAATCCTTCAAAACAGCCCGAAACTCTTCCTCTTCAAGGTAAACAAGCACATGAACAAGTTAATGCTATTTCACTGATGAGCGATACTACTTATCAAAGTCCGAAGATGCCTATTATTGAAGATGAGGTCCCTTACATGCATCCTAAGGGATTAGGTAACCTGGAGTTGAGTGACGATGAGAATGAATTGAGCAAAGATAAAATACGAGGTAAGAATAAAGATGAAACAGCGGGAAAAATGATGTGTACTTGATCGAGTAGCCTCGAACACGATCGAGTATCCCCCCCTGCAGTTGCTATTTCTCGTTTTTCGGCTACGACAATTGGAGAAAATAGGGTACTCGATCAAGTGACCCCTGAACTCGATCGAATAACCTCCCTAGCTGATGACGGTGGTTCAAAAACTTTGAGCAAAGCGAAAGAAGCTGAGCTGATTAAAATTGCATTACCTTTTCTAAACCGATTACAGAAATCCAAGCTTGATTAGCAGTTTGGAAAGTTCATGGAGGTAGTAAAGAATCTTTAAGTTAGTGTGTCATTTAGTGTAAAGTAACTCAAGTGCCGTCTTATGCAAAGTTTCTAAAGGAAATATTGACAAAGAAGAGGACTTTCAATGAAGTAGAGACGGTTGCGTTCACTGTAGAGTGCAACGCCGCATTGCAAGCAAATTTACCTCATAAACTTAAGGATCCAGGGAGTTTCTCTATTCCTTGTCATATTGGTAGGCTTGATATAGATAAAGCCCTTTGCGATTTAGAGGCTAGTGTTAGTGTTATGTCGTATTCAGTTTGTTAAAAGTTAAATATGGGTCAACTACGTGTTACTAACATGACCTTGCAGATGGCTGGAAGATTTCTTAAATGCCCTCTAGGTGTTTTAGAGAATGTTCCAGTTAGGGTAGGGAAATATTTTATTCTAGTTGACTTTATTGCTAAGGATATGGTTGAGGACTCCCAAGTCCCTATCATTCTAGGTAGACCATTACTACACATAGCGGGGCCGGTCATAAATGTTAGGGATGGTAGTCTTACACTATGAATTGGGGATGATAAAATCACTTTTATTCTTGATAAAGCGTTAAAGCATCCCGAGTTAGAAGCTACATGTCATATGATTAATACTGTTGATCATACTATTGATGATTGCTTTGCTTTGTGTTTGGACAAGACTCAGTCTGACGCTCTTGCTATTGCGTCGGGACCATGGAGCAAAGAAGTAGATGAGATAGAATGGTTGATTTATGGAGATGAGCCTCATCCTGAGACGGTTTACAACTTTGATGAAATTGTTGACTTGGAAGCTGAGTTAGACGCCCTAGAGGCTGAGATATTTAAAGATGAACCCATCCATTAGGTACATGCAGAGGTGACTACTCCTATAACGAGAGCGGCCTTGTAATACCTGGATATTTTGAGACCTACAAACGAACCTTGGAATTCATGAGAGGACCCTCGGGTTTGATGAGTCTACTCGGGAGTAAAGTATGAGTATAAAGTGGGCCGAGTATAACCTATACTAGACTTAGTGGAGTTATTATAATGCCCGCCAATAGGAGGGTCGTTTTAAAACTGTCATAACTTGAGATCTAGACATGGTATTGATTTAATTATAATTGGAGGTGATATCTTGTTCTCTTACGATTCCAACGGTAAGTCACTCGCCCAAACTAACCAAGAAACGAGTGAGATATGATTATTTTACGAAAAAAAGGTCATTGCTGAGAACTGCATTGCACTCGACCGAGTGGACTCGGCACTCGATCGAGTGAGTGACACTCGACCGAGTGAGTGACACTCGACCGAGTGGATTCACCACTCGATCGAGTGGCGCTGAATCAGAACACGGGATAAGGAATTCTTATCCCCTGATCCCCATTCATTCTATCTTCTTCTTTCTCACTCCAAATGCTCTCCCTTCTCTCTAAAACCCTCACAAACACTCTTACACGGGATTCAAGCTTACTTTCATGGATTTTTCATCCTTTTCCTTCCTCCCTTAACATTTGTAAGTTAAGATCTACCCTTCTTTAATTAGTTTAAACCCTAACTTTTGGGGGTTTTGTGTTGGGTAATTAAGTAGTAATTAGTATATGTAATATGGGTAAATTAGTGGGTAGTAATAAGGGGTTTTGTATTTTATAATAGTGTAGGATGTATTTATGATAGTATTACATGATTTGTATAAGATTAAGACGGTCTTGCGAGACGGAATCGTGAGAGATTCGAGTTGCTTGTGAAGAATGCTAAAAGGTAGGTTAATCCTACTCGGTTTCAATAATGTGATGTTGTTTATGTTGATGTTGTAATTAGTCTCACATAATTTAGAGTATTTGTATTATAACATATTCAGTGGTTAATTGCATCATTAAGAGGATGATTATGACATGTTGGGTTGTATTTCATGTATTGGTTATTATTATGTGTTGGATGTGTTGTTGTTGAGGAGACGTAAGACGGTTGGATACCGTCTTATGCTTGAGTCGCCTCTTGGAGCTTCCCACTCCAAGAGGATGATTATGCAGGGACGCGTGTGGTTGAGGCACGACGTCTGGAAGGGGATCCGGTTGGCTTCCGGACCCGGTACGTCTGGGCATGTCCCGTTACCAGTGTGGTTGTCCGTATGTCTGAGCGTGTCCCGATACCGTGGTGGTTGTGGGTACTTCTGGGCGTGTCCCGGTACCGGCGGGGTGGTTGTTGATAGTATCTCATTCATATTATTGGCATATTGCATATTTACTTATCATGTTGTGTCGTATGTTTTAATTATTGAAACTGACGTGTTGCGTGTTTGTGTAATTATCGCCTATTTCTGGGGTGGCCCGTGTCGATCCATATGATACTTCTGATCGTATGGAGTGCAGGTTAAATACATGTTATCTTTGGTAGCACGTGGGAGACTGGACAAGCCTTTACAACATATGACTCGAGTATAGTTAACTAGAAGAGTATAGTCATGAGTTGTATTCTTTTATTTATTCATTCATGGTTTTGTAATTGAATAAATTTATCATTTATAATAAATGTTTCTTGATTGTATCTCTGATTCACCGCCTCGGGAAACCGAGATGGTAACATCTCCTAATTACCTTGGCTGGGTAAGAAGGGGGTGTTACAGGCCGTGTATCCTTTTCCCATCGATGCCAAAATAGAAGGCAAATGGACGTCATGTTTGCCTTTTATCTTAGACATTGAGTTTGACGAGCCCGGATATTATTTATTGTTAATTTTATTTGCTTGTATTATCTTTTGGTGCTACTTATGTCTTTGTGTAGCACATGCGCAACTTTTCGATTTACTAATGCGAGCTTTGAGTTGTTTTGACCGTGCCATGGGTGAGCACTTGGTTTAAAGTGCAGAAAACTGGTCTATCTATTGCATACTCGATCGAGTCCGGCCATACACGATCGAGTGTCCTTTTTGTTTTTGGTATGAAACGTAGCTGAGGATGATGGATTTGCGCGGTTGGTCATTTTCCCCTATTTTTGCAGCTGGATTGTGGGAACTCCTAAGCTTTTACCGGTTATTCTCTTTCCTTGTATCTACTTTTATTATATTACCTCTAGTTATTTCCCATTCCTTTTGTTAGATGTGTCCTTTAGGTTGCTGGTGATTTGTTGTGTGATTGCTCCGCTGCAGGCGTCACAATGAGGACACAGTGACATTTAGGTTTTGGGGAGAGTCTTTATATTCCTGTTGTGTGATTTATATTATGTTGTGTGCATTTAAAAACAAAAATTCATAAAAATTAAAAATTTCAAAATACAAAAACATATTTTTCCTTTGTTTTAGGTCGAGTCTTGGTGAATTGAATATCAATGATGTTAAATTATACTCCCTCCTATCCACTCTTTTCTTCCCTATTTCCTAAAACGGATTATTCAGGTTTTCTTCCCCTTTCCTTTTTGAGAAAGTTTTTATTAATATTATACTCCTACCTCTTTCCACTCACCAAACCCCACTATATACTTTATTAATATTTAATTCTAATTATTCCTACCTCTCTCCAATAACCAAACCCCACCCATCACCTTTATTAATATTTAATCATAATTATTCATACCTCTCTCCAATTACCAAACCCCACTCATATATTTATCAATATTATACTCCCACCCTTAATCCCCGTGCCCACTTCAAATGGGAAAAAAACGATGGATAGGAGGGAGTATTGTTTTGCATTTGAATCCCAATTTAGTTATCCATGTACATTGTTTTGACCCGTTATCAATGAAAATAAAGCTCATAATTCAAGTCTTGACCGTATATGACATGCCTTATGCTAATTAGATTTGACAAAATTATGTTGGTAAACTACTTAAATTCTGAGGTCCATAGAGCTTCCTAGGCCACGAACATCAATAAACTGGTCTCATTGTCAATTAGGTTTGAGTGTGGTTCTCCTTGTGGAATATGTAATATCAAACTGCATAAGTATGACATTAGTTTCTTGTTTTTTATGCGTTCATATGACTAAGTACATGTGAAAAGGCGGTTCTTACCATTCAAATAAACCTTGCATTACCTTTTTTGTAGCCCGTTTGAACCCTTGTAGCCGATTTATTTTCCATCTAATAGCTAAGATCCAAGAGTTTGCCTACCTTATCGGGACAATCGCAGTTGCTTGTTTATCAGGTTTATTTTGCTACTATGGTTGGGATTGAGACTATTATTATCATTTGTGGGTGTAGTAGAATTTATTAGCAATTGTGTTGTATCCCTTATATTGGACAAGAAAGAAAAAATATGAAGCAAAAGAAAAAAAAAAGAAAAGAGAGTTGCTTCATTGTCATTTTTAAGGGAATAAAAGGATGATTACTAGAGTCTAATGCATTGTTGGAGGGTAGTTCTTTAGTCTCTCATGTGTGGCCAAAGTTGAGATAATTTCTCTAGTTGGGTTAATTTTTGCTTATTATCATAGATTTGGTTTTGGTTTTAGCGCTGCGACTACCGTCTTAGCCTCACATATCCATATGTGTTTTGGCACAAACCATTTCTACACCATTCACCCATTTGCCACCTTTATTGTCCTTGACACATGTTCTTTTGTCTTTTTGTGATTGCGTATTAGTTGGAGAAATTTCTATCACATTAGATTGTATGCATGTTTCATAAGTTGATTGAGTACTTCTATTTCTTTCTATCTTACATATAAATCACCCATACTTATGAGTGCATGAGTGAAATCCGCGAGAATCCGACTAATTTGTCTTGTAAGATTGAAAGGTATTTGGCGTTTGTCTATATTACGGTGACATGAGACTTGAGCTGCGTTTTCTATTACCCGTGCCTTTGAATTTGTTTTATTGGCACAATTTTGGTCACTACTTTGTTATAGATATGGATAGCTTGGGATTTATATATGCGTCAACATTAGCTCTAAGTTATTCATTCGCCATTTATATAATTGTCTTATGTATTGTGTGATGCTTTGCTTAGGTACAAGCAAAGAGTTGGTCTGGGGGTGTTTGACGAGTCATAAATTATATACATATTTATGCCTTCCCTTAGTTGCTTTTGTGACGGTTTTGTGCTATTATATAATGATTATGTGCCGTTATTGCTAGAATGTCGATACTTCCGTCTTTTGCTGTTTTTAATGCAAGATGGATGCATTTGTGGACAAGTGGATGATAATGAGTACCGCGGAGTTAGAGCACTAAAAGTATGGCACGGAAACCAAGAAGAATGGACAAAAGAAAAGAGAAGAATACACGAATAAATCATGAAGAGGAGTAGTATACTCGATCGAGTCTGGGAGTACTCGATCGAGTGGAGGTGTACTCGATCGAGTTAGCATGGACTCGATCGAGTATACATCGTTTTGATGACTTTTTGCGCAAGTTTCTAAAGTCGGTTTATATTTATTATAAATACATAATTTGTGCCCTATTGTATTTTTACGTTTTATTTTACCTAGTTAAACCTATCTAAATTAAAACACTATTAAAATACCTTAGATTATATTATTTACGCATTGCTTCCGGATCTACGCTCTTTAATTACGGTATTTGTTAATCTTTCCTCAGTTATTGTTAATTAAAGTTCTATTTCATTCAATTGCTTGTTAATCATCTTTACATGCCTTTAATTATGTTCTTTATTCATCTTATTGTTATTGATCGTGTTAGTATGTATAGCTAATCTTTTAATCTAGGGTGAAAGGGGATCTAGGTTGTTAGAATGGAGTTAATTAATGAAAATTAATTGTTAAATTGCTCTAAATTGTTGTTCAATTGTTGTCTTACTTCTAATTGATTAATTACTGATCAGAATTGGTTAATTAGTCTTGCAAACTAGGATTTTTACCGACCGGGCTAAGACTAGTATAGGCTGCGACAATTGAATAGACTGACGTAACGATAGTGACCGCATGTTAAATTTAGATCTAAAGGACATAATAGAATCGTCCGATCTTATGACCTTAAACAATCTAATTGCTCAATAAATGAATTAAATCTCACCTCTGGATGACTGACCTAGTGAACCCGATCCCTAGACTCTTTAATATTATTGAATTCATCTTTTATTTACTTTGCAATTAGGTTATAACAAACCAATCAAATCTCTTCAAGAAAATTGTTACCTTAAGACACATTAATACATTAGCAAACTAGATAATTACCGCCTCCCTGTGGATTCTACTCTTTCTTGCCACTAGCTATCAGTTAGTAGTAATTTCGGATTATTTTGATATAGGCCATACTACTAAATCTTTATCACTCTTTCCCTCCCACTAGTAAGTTGATACTCATCATTTCCCTTTATTTTTATATTGATCCAAACCCTAGAATTTTGGGGTTTTCATGGGTAATATTAATTAGTGTTTTATTAGTATTAGGAGTAATTAGTGGGTAATAATTAAAGTTTAATTAGTAGTATTAGTTGTTGTAGAATGTTTTGTGATAGTTATTATGGAATTATGTAGGATGAGACGGTTTTATGATATGGATGTTTGGTAGTTTGGAATGGCTTATGGAGTATGCTAAAAGGTAGGTTAATTCTACTCGATTTCAATAATGTGGTCGTTACATATGTTGTTGTTAATGTTATAATTAGTCTCACATAATTAGGGTAACTACATTATAACATGTTTAGTGGGTAATAGCATCATTAAGGATATAAGTATGTTGGTTGAATTGCACTATTACATGATATTAGGTAAAGCGATTGTTGAATTGGTATTTGGCATATAAAGTGGTATTTGGCATTTATTGTATTTATTCATGTGTATTGGAAGATATGACGGCTTCTGATTGATTGGTTGTTGTTGAGGAGATGGAAGGCGGTTGAGAGACCTTCTTCCGCTTAGGTCGCCTCTTGGAGCTTCCCACTCTAAGAAGGATGTGCACATTAATGACTCGAGTACAGAGGGACTCATGTAGTTGAGGCACGATGTCTGGCATGGGATCCGGTTGGCTTCCGGACCCGGTACGTCTGGGCGTGTCTTGGTACCTTTGTGGTGAGGTGTGGTGACGTGTGTGATAATACGGTTTTCTGGTCCTGAGTTACTCGGTAGAGTAGGTAGTACTCGACCGAGTAAGTCGTCATGTGACTTCTGGTAAGGTTACTGTCCAGGAGCACTCGACCGAGTAGTGGGATACTCGGCCGATTTGGTCGTACTCGGCCGAGTACCCCAGGTTGTAACACCCGCTCTTTTGCGAAATGGCTTTAAAATATTTTTATCGCCTTATTTAATTAATTATATTTTTAAAGCCTAATTTCTGTAAAAAATATGTATTTTTAGTCGTATAATAATAATAATAATAATATTAATGATAATAATAGTAATATTTTCCGTCTTGAGTTTATAGTAGACTTGAAGCCTGTTTTTTTGCGCAAAATCGACTCAAAATGTGATTTTTGACCAAATTTGACTAATGGACCTTCTTCTTATCTCTACCTTTCCACCAATCATTAGTCACAAAACCCTATCCCTTTCATTTTACTCAAAATTTCAGCAACTCATGCATCGCACCACCTCCATTGAAACAAGTTTTCTTCTCTTCACTAAAACCTCCATAACTCACTCATTTCTTAACCAAATCAACTCATTTTCGCGCCAAATTCTTCCTTATTCCATCCTCCATCTTCCTATGTAATAAAAATCCCAACTTTTTGCTCGATTCATGCTGGACATCCCTTTTTATACTCGAAAATGGTTACTAATTGGTGTTTTTTGATGTCTAGGTATAAACTTGGACAACCTGGAAGAAGATAGCTTTGTTGTGGAGGATTCTCTTGAAGATTGAAGATCTAAGAAGGTAACGGTGATAGATTACACTCGACATTATGTCAATTTTGTGTGTTTATATGTTGTAGTATACTCATGTGTGTGTTAAAGTTTGAATCTTTACATGTTTTACATGTTTATTGTTGAATAAGTTTGTATGTGAAACTATCTTATGATTGTTTGAGAAATTTCTAGTCTTTTGGTTACATTAGTGTTTACATGGATGAATTGGGTTAGTTACATGGATGAATTAGTGAGTAAACCATCTTGTTCATGCTTAATATTTGTGTTTAATTATGTCATGCAATTGTTATTTTGTAAACTATTGAGTCGACAACAATTGGGTAAAATTGGTTGCTTGGATATGTAAACTATTGATTTCCGTCTCAAATTATACATATGAAATTCCTTGTTAATTACATGTTATTATTCAATTGGATTGTAATGATAAGATAAGATGTATTTGGGGATAAAGATGTAGTTTGTATGTCTCGCGGGAAGCAGCCCATTGCGGTTTCAGCCTGACCAGTTTTCGTAAAATAGCCATAACTCCTTCGTTACTTGTTTTTTTTTGGGCTTATGACCTACCGTTAGAACCATAAGAGGATACTCTATCACCCCTAATTGGGTTTATCTCATTATCGTGTCTAGAACTCATGTTATGTCCGTTTGAAGTTGACCCTTATTGTAGTCGAGTACTAAACTTGTTATAAATTGGGTTTTATGTTTCTTGTTGGGTATGCATCTTAACCTTGGTTCTAATACTTGTGTATGGTGTGTTGACACCTTTTTATCATTGAAGCCCCTTGCTTATGTCTCATTCAAATGTTACACATCGGTTTTGGTTGTTAAGCTTAAATGCGGTTCGGTTTGGGTTCGTTTTCATTTTACCTAGTGTTTCGCATTACTTAATTCATTTGTTATCGTTTGTTTATACTATGTTTAATTAACATGTAAATATGAATTATAATGTTTATTCATGTTAGAAAAGTATGAAATGATGCTATGTACTTCATATTTGAGTTCTCATTTGTTTGTTTACGTTTTGCCTCGTATTTCGTATCACTTAATTCATTTGTTTTCACTTGTTCTATTTTAAGCTCAAGTGACATATAAATATCAAACATAATATTTATTCATGCTATAAAAGAATGAAATGGTATAGTATATTTCACTTATGGGTTGTTACTTGTTCCTTTTCATGTTTTCATCATATTTCAAGTATGAATGATTTATTCTAAGTAACTACTTGTAATTTGTCGTATTCTCGTGAAAATGCCATAATGCTATGCCTTCTTGTTTGACTTATATTTAAGCCCTATTTGTGTTGTTCTGGAAAGTACGGGTCTAACCTACTTGTGCTGTTCTGGCAAGTGCAGTTTATCTTTTTTCTTTTACGCCCTGCTTGTACTGTTCTGGCAAGTACAGGTTTGGCCCACTTGTGCTGTTCTGGCAAGTGAATTTTATCTTTGTCTTTTTTGCCATTTTTGTGCTGTTCGGGTGATTGGGGTACTCGATTTCCTTTCTATCATCGAGTCTTAGATACGGGTTGTTCTGCCGTATGTCGAATCGAAAAATATTTATTCCGAGAGTCTGGCCAGGTTTAAACTAGGACCGTATTATTATCGTAGTCCTACCCGGGGAAAATTGAGTCTTAGAGAAGTAAATGTCTTGCTTGGTTATGGTCATTGGCATATGTCTTTCTACACGAGAGTTTACGTCTTATGTGGTTGAATGTAAGAGTCTTGGTCATATCAGATGCTAGAGGTGAGATGCAAGCCTTCTGGTTGCGATATGATCGTCAGAATTGATGCTCCCATTCGTTCTTATGGTGAGATGCAAGCAACGAGTACGCATGTGACGTTAATAGTCATGTCCTATGCAATATTTGCTGGAAAATTTCTAAAGTAATAGCTATGATTTTCATCTATATGTATTGCGATTATTGACCACTCGTTTATCTATCTCACATGACTTAAATACTAGTTTTGTATAATTTGGATAGTCGCATATATGTCACATATCATAGGAATTCGTGCTTATGATTAACTAATTGTATCTATATTCTCCCCTTTGCTTCACTTATTTAAATATACCTATGACATGCTCATTTGCTATTCTATCTTACTTTCTCTTGTAATTCTAACATGAATGATCCCATGCTTATTTGTTCAAGTGAATTGTATCCCGTATTTATTATGCCTTGCCTTATTTGAGTTCTTTGTTATGTTCATTTTGATATAATGTGGCTGGGAGAACCTTGAGTTACTCCCCACTGACTGTGGCGTTCATGTTTACATGAATGACGGGTATTAGTTGATGCATTTATGGGGTGAAGACATGTGTGAGTTAGCGAGTACCTTTACCTCGGGCAACCGAGATGGTAGCATCCCCATGTGCTAGGGTGGTCTTGGTAAGGTACCTTGGTGTGTGGGGGTGTTACATCGTGGGCGTGTCCCTGACACCGGTGGTTATGAGTACGTCTTGGCGTGTCCCGGTACCGACATGGTAATTGTATAATTGTACCTCATTCCTATCATTGGCATGTTGCATAGTTATTTATCATGTTGTGTCTTATATTTATTATTGAAACTGAGTCGTTGTGTGTCTGTCAGTCTGTGTAATTGTCACCTATTTCCGGGGTGGCCTGTGTCGATCCATATGATATTCCGATCATATAGGGAGCAGGTTGAGTACAGGTTATTTTGGTGTCACGGGGGAGACGGGCGCGGTTTGGACTTGGAGTCGAGTACTTAGATAGTTGATATATAACCTAGCTAGTAGTAATGAGTTGTATTCTTTTATTTATTCATTCATTTACGTGTATGTAATTCACTAAACTTATCATTTATAATAAATGTTTCTTGATTGTATCTCCGATTCACCGTCCCGGGAAATCGAGATGGTAACATCTCCATATTACCTTGGTCGGGTAAGAAGGGGGTGTTACACACTCGGTGCTCCAGCAGGGAGAACAATTGATTTCGTTGTGTGTCGCCAGCCGGTTAATCGGCCGCCGGTGGCCTTACCGGCATGGAGGTTTCTAGAAGTTTGAAGAGAGTTTGGGTGTTGCACTTGGCCGGTAGTGAGGGCGGCAGCCTGTTGCACGGCTGAGAGCAGCATTAATTTCAAATTAACTCGGTTTTGATTCCGAGTTCAAAGAAAGGTGAATTTGATGGTGCTGTGCGGTAGGGGTGTTCATTTGCGGTTCGGTTCACCGAACCTATAATTTAATTCGGTTCGCACACGGTTCGGTTTGGAAAAACTCCGAACCTAAACCGCACCGTTAGAAACGGTTATAAACGGTTCGGTTAACCACTTTAAACGGTTATTAACGGTTCGGTTAGCGGTTAACCGACAATCGTTCTATATTTTTTTTTTCAGTTTTTGGAAATTTTTGGAAATTTTTTCTAACAGTTTAATTAAATTTTCGTTATATATTATACCCAACAATAAAGTTAATAAGCTAAACTTTAGCATTAATCAATTTAAGAAATTTTAAATTTGGATACACTAAGAAAATTAAACGAACGAACAATTTTTTATATAATATTTTAATTTTTTGCTTACTTTTTTGTGAACGGTTCGGTTCGCGGTTAACCGGTTATCTAAAATTGCGAACCTTAACCGAACCTTGTCCATAATAAAGTTAACGGTTCGGTTCAAAGAACCGCTTTGTCGAAACGGTTCGGTTAATCGAACCTTAAAAATGGACGGTTTTTCGGTTTTACGGTTCGGTTATTGCGGTTCGGTTTATTCTGAACACCCCTACTGCGCGGTGGTCACGGCAGGTTGTTACTGGTTCCCGTTTGGTGCGAGCAGGTGATGAGGATGTGAATTAGAGTAGCAGGTTTCGATGCCGACTTTGATGGCCGTGCTGATGGTTATTGATGCCTTGGACAGAGGAGCAGTTGTACGAGTGGTGGTCTGAGATGGTGATTTGGTGTGGAGGTCGAAGACGGCTGCTGGAATATGCGAATTCGGTGGTGTTGGTGAATTGGACTAGAGTTTTGATTCCGAGTTCGGGATTGAAGATGGAGATGGTGGAGGAGTGTAATTGGTGATGAGTTTTGGGAAGCTTTGTGATGAAGGTGAATCTATGGTGATGATGATATTATATTAATGGTGGTGAATATGGAATTACGGATGAATTTTGGTGAATGAATCAAGGAGATCGTAGTTGGTGATTTGGGGCAGCATGATTGTTGGTTTGATAAGCTTGATGGAGAGTTAAATGTTGGAAATGGTGATGCAAGGAATTATAGCTCGCAATTTAATTTCATGGTCAACCTCAACTCATCCTCTGACCTATATTGTTCAATTTGCCTTGACCCGATTTCTATCTTGAATCCCATCTTATTTGTCTCGACCCAATTTGTTCCTCAATTTTCGTCTCATTTTACTCGCTCTCTGTCTCATTATTCCTCCTTGCCTACACATTAATATAACAATGTAATAGTAATACTAGTATTAAACAAGAATCCGACTAATTAATAAATCTAGCTGAGATGACTAATTATTATAAATTAGTAATTAGATGAGCTGTTTAATCATTTAAGCACGCAAAATCGAGTCGTAATAAGGCATAAATTAGGGGTTAAACGCGACTAAAATAGTACTTATCACACTACCATATGTAGACAAAATGCCTTAAAAGACCACTCAAGGTAAATGTGCCACATTTGAGTCAAACAACCAAAAACCGTTATTTAACATGTGAATGAGACTTAATCAAAGTGTTCTAATGTTAAACAAGTGTTAACATACCATACATAAGCATTAGAACCAAGATTAAGAAGCATAGAAAGAAAATCATGCAAAATAACCTATAAAAACACTTAACTTAACCAAGTAAATAATCACTTGAAGAGGAAATAACCTTAGAATAAATGTTGTCTGCAATAAACTTCATCATTAGCAATATTAACCCAACAAATCTCATCACAAATGACTCGTATATCATTAATCACGTAAACAAGGAATTCTAAGAGAAACCTCACATAAAGAATCAATCTTTTTCATGTGAAATATTAATCTAAATGCATAAATCACACAAACATATGTACTCCCTCCGATCCAGACAGATGGTAACACTTACCTAAAATGGATGAACCACACCAATGGTAACATACCATATTTGACATGAAAAATAACTAAATTACCCTTACATCCACTACCTATTTACTACTTCACCATCCACTCACCCACTCACCAACTACTTATTTAATATACCTAAACTCATGTGGCCCCAATCAATATTTCCAACTTTACCCCTCACTTTTCCACATTTTCTTAAATAACCACTTTTTGCTTACGTTTACATCTGTCTGGATCGGAGGGAGTAATACTGAGTAACGCCATCACTATTACCTTTTTTGCACTTTCATAAACAAGATTCCGACCGAGTACAACCCTGGAACACTAAATTTTCCACATAAGAATAAGTTTAAGACAAAAAAGGTTAGAAAACTCATCATACAAAAAGATGGATTTTCCAATAGATTGAAAAAGTTAGATTTTTCTTACATAGAAAGATGGAGGACGATAAAAGGTGAAGATTAACTCGAGAATTAAGTGATTTGATGGAGGAAAGAAGGAGATGTGTTGATTTTGAGACTAGATCTGAAACATGAGTAACCTAATACAAGGTAACCTAATAATATGACCCAACTTGACTTAGCTTGACCCATGACCCAATCGACTTGAGTTTTACTTAAATTTCGCTTAAAATCCAATTCTAACCTCTATTTGGACAATTCGGTAGCGGGTTTTACCCAAATATTCTAAAAACACGATTTTTTTATAAAATAAGGCTAATAAAGTAACAAAACAATAGAAATAACTATTTAAGTTAATAAATTCCTCATTTGAAAATTCGCGGGTGTTACAACCAACGGGCCATTGAGCACCTTTTTCAACAATATCTAAACCTCGATAAATAATCTTACCCACACAACACGCATTGGGTTTACGACTTTCCTCAAACAAGCCTTTGTTATATAATTTTTTTTTAACTTCAACCTTTAAAGCAAAATCTTCATTAAGTAATCTCCAGCCTAACTTAGCAAGCAGTGCCTCGTTAGCTGTTTTGTAGACCTAACCCTCCTTCCCGAGTCAGTTTGCACATTTGATTCCAAAAAACCCAACATGTTTTTCTCTCCAAAGTTGGTCCTCCTAAAATAAATTTGGGATATTCTACGGTGTACCATCGAAATTTTCGGTATTCTATGTTGTACCGTTACATTTTTTAAATTATATGGTGTACGCCCTGAATTCTATACATTAGTCTATATCATGACTTTATTTATTCTCTTTGCTAAATTGGTTTCTTAATTGACCTATTAAATCATTTATTTACCATTCAAATTACTCGATAACCTACTCATAACTTATTAGTTCATCGAATTACTCATTGACCGACCAAATACTATTCGAATCTAATTAAAAATTCATCAAATCTCCATTATCATATCATGAATTATTAGAATAGAGAATTGGAAAGATTATGTAATTGATATATATATATATATGAATTGTGATTTACAAAGGCTTCCTATACACTGTATATATATGCAAGAGCTATCCTATATTTACGGAAACTAAATCAAACGTAACAGCTAGAAATATTGTAAAGAAGGCAAGGAAGGTAATTGCCATAGAATGAGATATGGGAGTCGTTGGAGGAGAAGCTAGCCGTTGAAGCTCCTATTACCCCCCCCCAAGTTGGTGCGTGTAAACTTGAAACGTCCAACTTGGATAGTAGTTCGTCAAAAGGTGCTCGTCCAAGTGCTTTAGTAAAAATGTCTGCCAATTGTTGTTTGGTGTGGACATAGTTTGGATGTATTGTGCCAATTAATATGTCGTCCCGAGTAAAATGACAATCAACTTCTATATGCTTTGTGCGTTCATGAAAAACGGGATTGTGAGCGTTATAGAGAGCTGATTGACTATCACAAGAGAGCTCAATCGGTTTGATGTGAGAAATGCCGAGAAATTGTAAGAGACCCTTTAGCCATTTTAATTCGCAAATCGTGTAGGCCATGGCACGATATTCAGACTCGGCGGAGGAGCGTGATACTGTGGACTGCTTCTTCATTTTCCATGAGATTGAAGAGCTGCCGAGGAAGATAAGATAGGCAGATAGAGATCGCCGGCTGTTGGGACAACTGGCATAATCCGCATCGCAGTAGGCATGGAGAAGGAGAGGTGTATTTGCGCGAAATAGCAGTCCTTGTCCTGGATAATTTTTAACATATCTGATAACTGGGAGAGCGGCTTGCCAGTGATCCATTCTAGGGGCATGCATAAATTAAGCTAGAATATTAACGGGGTATATGAGCTCGGGTCGGGGGATGGTAGGATAGACTAATCGTCCAACCAGGCGGCGGTACGGTTGTGGGTCCTCCAGAGGTGGTGATGTCGAGGTCCCTAGATGATGGTTGGGATCCATGGGTACGGAGGCGGGTTTGGAGCCAAGCAAACCTATTTCTTCAAGTATATCGAGAGCGTATTTCCGTTGTGAAAGGAAGAGCCCAATATTGTTTCGAGCAATTTTTAGACCCAAGAAATATTTTAGGGGAGCAAGGTCCTTCATATTAAAACTATTGCTAAGGTATTGTTTGAAGGTATCGATCATGGAGGCATTATTACCACAAATAACAAGGTCGTCGACATATACGAGGACATGTATCTCAGATTCGGTTTTATTGATGGAAAATAAAGAGTGATCGTATGGACACTATTTGAAACCATATTTAAGAAGTGCGGAAGCGAGTTTGGTGTACCAACATCGAGGAGCTTGTCATAGACCATATAAAGATTTTCAAAGGCAATATACTTTACCATCAGTTGCCGTGGTAAAACCAGGTGGCCGCATGTAGACTTCTTCGTCGAGATCCCCGTGAAGAAAGGCATTTGGACATCCATTTGATGTATGTCCCAATTCTTGCTTGCGGCAATGGCCAGAAGAGTTTGAACATTGACTAGCTTGACGGTAGGGGCAAATATCTCATTAAAATCAATTCCTTCAATTTGTCAATTACCCATGACCGCGAGTTGGGCTTTATAGCGTTCAACGGTTCGTCAGCATTGTATTTGATTTTATAGACCCACTTCAAACCAATTGCTTTCTTATTGGGTAGGAGATGTTCGAGCGTCCACGTATTGTTTCGTTTAAGAGCATCAATTTCATGTTTCATAGCATCGCGCCATTCTGGTACCTGCATAGCATCTTTAAAAAAACTAGGCTCGTGGTGTTTAGTCACGGCCGCGAGAAAGGTACTATGTTTAATAGAAAACTTATTATAATCAATAAAATGCGAAATGGGGTATAAAGTATGTAGAGTCTATCGATCCGAAATACTCGGGGGGGGGGGGGGTGCATTGAGTATTAAAAATATAGCCCACTTTTTCGAGTATCTTATATGAACGTTATTAAACGATTAATTACTTAAAGTTTATTGATTTAAACTTTAACTAATTAACTACACGGTGAAGAACGTAAATAAGGAACGTAAGGAAATGACACACGTGATTTTGAAGTGGTTCAGCTTCACAAGTCGAAACCTATGTCCACTATTCTCGATTAATAATTTTAGTACCTTTCTCCGGATTACAAAATTACTAACCCACTCGTACAACTAACTCTACTTGTAACTCAAATTCGAGTACCGTTAAATACTCTGACTTATCTAACTTACGTTAATAAGAAAGCACTTGATTGTTCTTCTAAGTGTTCACACAATTGAACGAGTAAGAAACAATATTAAGTACTATGGTCTAATAACGTAATCGTATGAAAATGATAAGCAAATTGAAGCACGACTTTTCGTAAGAATTTCGAAATGCAAAAACAAATAAATTACTTGATAAATAATTTTGACTCGATTTGTTTGCAAAGGAATTTAAATATTGCGAGAAGTTATTTAACACAATGAAGCACATGTGTATATATAATGGAGGAGACAACTAAGGTTTTGATCGAAAACCCTAATAGTGCCGTGAGGCATGATGAAGTGTTTCTTAAGAAACAAATCTTATCTTTCCTTAATTTTAATCTATAAAATATTTCAATTGAGCAACTAGGATAAATCCAAATAATTGTTTAAGATATTAAAATATCTTATGGCAATTTATTCTAGATTTAACCTAATAGGTTACTTGTACAAGGCATATAACGATATGAGGGACGGCTCATAAGCCCATCTCAATCGAAACCTAACTGAAATAAGGAGTAAGGATTAAAGTTTAAGTATAGATAATTTAACAAACCCTAGGTGGCATGACGACCCATAAGTCGTTTTACTCACCAATAGGATAGATGCAAATTATTTGGTCTAATTAAACCCGTATCTCATCTTTATTATATATACACGTATTTTCGAAAATAGAGAGTTGATTTGAGCTTCCGAAAATTGATTTTAAAACTCTAAAATCATGCTTTCAAAATGCAACCTAAAGTTATAGTATAAACGACTATAACATTAAGCTTGGTAAAGTAAAGTTATAAGTGAAGTGGCTATAACTTTACTTTCCCAATAATGTTTCCATAGATACCGTTATTAGATGACGTCCTATACTAGCTAATCTTCCTGGAGATCTTCAGTAGTAGGATCATCTCTTCATCTTGATCATAAGCTCTTCATCTTAAGCTTCTTATAGACTTGATCATGCCTTGTGCTTGAGTGATCATCAAACTTATGAGTGAAGTAGTCACAAAGATGTTTTAAAAACTTTCAATGTTATAGTACAAGCAACTATAACATTATTTCAATGATGCTTCACAAATCCTCAATGTTACCATAAATGCTACAACATTGTGTGCTATAATCGTAACCTTTATTAAATCTAACAAAGACTAACAAACGATTACGCGCAAAGAGTATATACATTAAAAAGCACACTTGTCATTATCAAAACAAAACATATAACTATATGGTCAACAAATTCCCCCTTTTTGATGATGACAAGTCTCTTACGATTTGTGACTAAGTGTAAGTTGCCCCTCAACATGATACTGTAGAATTCGTAGTCAGTTAAACGCAAGAACAATCCACTTATATACAAAGTATAGCATCTAAGGACCTTAAGAGATTAAAGGTCTTGACAAGGAGCAAGTTTAGGCAAATACTTAAGTCACGGTCATTTCCTATTTCCATGGTTTACTTAAGAAGAGGAGAAATGGAAATAAGATTGTACAGATTGAAGACATGAATGGTAAGATGTGCAATAGTCCTGATCAAATTCATACTGCCTTCTAGGATTATTATCAGTATTTAATTGGTACTAGCCAGGAAACTAAGCAGATTCACAAGAAAATCATAGATCAGGGTCCAAAATGCAATGAAGAGCAGTGTGGTTATCTTCTTAGGCCAGTCATTGGGAAAGAAATTAGGGATACCTTGTTCAGTATTCCTAACACGAAATCCCCTGGTCCTTATGGGTATACTAGCAGGTTCTTTAAGGATGCATGGGAGGTGGTAGGAGAGGACATAATCACTGTTGTACAAGATTTTTTCCAGAAGGGAAAATTATTGAAGCAGATCAATGCAACTACCTTGACTCTAATCCCTAAGTGTGATAGGCCACAAAATGTCTTGCAGTATCGTCCTATTACCTGCTGCAATGTGCTCTACAAAGTCATATCTAAACTGCTTTGTGCTAGACTAGCTGAAGTACTACCTGGTTTGATTGATCAGAACCAAGGGGCATTCATTCAAAATAGAAGCATCCAGGAGAATATCATGATTTGTCAGGACCTAATAAGATTGTATGAAAGACCTAATGCAACCCCTAGATGTATGTTCAAAATTGATCTACAAAGCATATGATACAGTTGAATGGGCTTTTTTTGATCAACTACTGGATATGCTCAGGTTTCCTGATGGCTTTAAAGCAATGGTAATGCAATGCATCACAACTGCCACCTTCTCTTTGTCAATTAATGGAGATATGTTTGGGTACTTCAATGGTAAAAGAGGACTTAGACAAGGGGATCCTCTATTTCCCCTTGTCTTTACTCTTTGTATGGAATACTTGACAAGGACACGGAAGTATGATGCTGCAAAATATAATTTTCATTATCACCCTTTATGCAAACAGCAGAAATTGGCTAGTTTGATGTTTGCTGATGATGTTCTTCTTTTTAGTAGAGGGGACACAGAGTCTATGATGCTCCTGCTCAAGTCTTTTTCTACATTTTCTAAGGCCTCTGGTTTGAAAGTTAGTGCTCCAAATTCAAATGCTTATTTTAAAGGTGTGCTAGATCACATAAAGCAAGTATCCTCAGTGTGTCTGGGTTTGTAGAGGGTACTCTCCCTTTCAAGTACTTGGGAATGCCTATACAAACTACTAGATTGAAAAAGAAAGATTGTGAATGCTTGGTGGAGAAAATATGCAGTAGAATTAATGGCTATAGAGCAAGGAAATTCTCTTATAGTGGAAGGTTAGTCTTGGTGCAGGCAGTCTTGTCCTCTTTGCACTCTTACTGGGCTTCCATGTTTGTCCTACCTAAGGGGATCATAGCTAGAATTGAGGCAACCTGCAGGAATTTCTTGTGGAACAACAATGCAGACTATAGAAGAGTCCCTTTGGTGGCTTGGGACAAGGTCTGCAGACCAAAAGAAGAAGGGGGGCGTGGGCTTAAGAATCAGGAAAGTATGAACAAAGCTATGGTTGGGAGGTTAGTGAATTGGATAGCAGAGAAGAAGGATATAATCTGGGTTAACTGGGTGCAACAGAACTACTTAAAAGGGACAGAATGGATGGATTACATACCTGCTGCACAGTCTAGCTGGGTCTGGAGAAGAATCTGCAGGGTTAAGCAGGAATTGCTCCCTGGTTATACTAATGGACAGTGAACTGTGCATGGATAGGAATTCTCAACTACTGGATGCTATGAATGGCTTCAAGGAAGTAAACCGAAAGTGCCATGGGCAAGATTGGTTTGGAATGCTTGGGTGATGCCTAAGCATCAGTTTTTTGGATGGCTATTTGCACATGGAGCCTTTAGAACTAATGACAAATTGGTACAGTTTGGCATGGACATTGATGATAGTTGTTTCTTATGTGCTCAAGCTTCTGAAGGGGCAAACCATTTATTTTTTGAGTGTGCTTACAGCAAGCAAGTTATATGCAGCATCAATCAGAAACTGAATTGCCATTTCCCTGAGAATCCGCCCGTCCCGACCCTATTCCGCCCGGATTCCAGCACAGCACGGATTGTCTTCTCCAAGCTACGAAAAAAGAAGCCCTTCTCTCGAAAAATACCGGCTCCTCCTTGCTCAATCTAAAAAGTGTAATTACTAGTTTAGCCCTTAGTTAAACCTAATGCATCCTCCCTAATTTCCACTATAAATACCCCATTAGTCTAATTAGAGGGCCATGTTCTTCTTATCAATAATTAGTATAGTTAATATCAATCAAATCTCTCTTTAATATTGTAATCAAGTATTAATCAAGTTTTAATCCAAGTTTTAGTTCTTTAATCTCTCTTTTGTTCATCCTTTATTTTGGGTAATTGAAGATTATTTGGGTTATTGTTGGGAGATTGACAACCTCTCAATCAAGCCTTCAAGTACTTCTTTTATCTTTGCTTTATTATTGGAATCATTAGTAGGTATAATCTCTTAATCCCTTTTTAATTATTGTTAATTACTTTCATTTATTCATCATGTTTTATATTGTTGGTATGATTGACAACCTTGCTAGCATGATCAACATGATAATGAGTGAGTAGTCTCTTAGCTAGGGTTAATGGGTGATTAGGGGAAACCAACATGGGGAATGATTCATGCTTAAATTAATATGCTTTCATGTTTTATTTGCTTGCTTGTTTTGATCTCAACTCATGCACATGTTATATTTGATGAAATGCTAAGCCTATGAATCCTTGCATTTACTATCATCTCCTATCTTTTCAATGAGACTTGTAAGACATAACCCAACTCGAGTCTCATTAGACCATGCATGTTGTTGAGTAGGGAAGATTAAGTCGACTTGTAGGTGTTGTACAATCTAATCGATTCGGCTCCGGGACCCAAACTTTCCTAGGATTGTAAGATATAACCCAACTCAATCCATCACAACAATAATTGCTTGCTTATAATTTGAGAACATGTTTGCATGATCATATCCCATGATTCCCCTATGATCCCATGACACCCTAGTGCCTTTAATCAATTGTTTACACCCCTTTAATTCATCTTGCTTGTTTATTTTCATTGCTATTTTAGTTTAGTAACCTTCTACATCAACCCAATTTGTGACACCCCTTAGACACCACTAGTTGCAATAGAAATCTCATTTCAACTCCCGTCCCTTGGGATCCGACCTTTACTTGCCTCTTTACTAATTGTAGAGTTGTTTGTGAAGCTATAAATTGTGTTTTGATTCGACCGTGACCCAACGACCACATCTTAATTTGTGAACACTTAGCGGGATCGCATCAAAAATGGCGCCGTTCTTGCGGGGACGGTGTTTGTTTGATTTAGATTTCTTTTTATTGTTATTAGTTGTGTCTTTCTTCGCCTTGAGGAAGTAAAACTCCTCAAGGTTCGCTCTAATCGTTTTCAAGTTGTTTGATATTTTGCGAGATGGATTTCATAGACTGTTTTGTAGAGGACCACTTGAGTATCCCTTACTTCAAGGATCCCATGCAAGCATTAGAAGCCTTAGAAGCAAGTGAGGCTAAGAGCATGTATTGGGAGTTGGAGGTGGATCTCTTTGAGGCCGCTCTAGCTAACAAGGAACTAACTCGTGCACAATCCGAGTTGGTGCATAATATTCTAGTAGAAGCATGTCAACCCATAGAGGATGAGCAATCCATCCTAGAGGATATTTTACAAGCTCAAGAGCAAGAGGAACCCATCATGGGATTTGAATATGATGAGGTTGATGAAAGTGAAGTTGAGTATGCTATGAGAATGGAATGTCTAATAGAGATGGAGCAAATTCTCAATGAAACTCCAAAGGAAGAAAGTAAGGTACAAACTCCTACTTTAAAACCCCTTCTCCCAAATTTGAAATATGCTTACCTTGATGAATCAAAGACCAAACCCGTGATTGTTAATGATAGACTTGATGATGACCAATTGGGAAAGTTGCTTGATGTGTTGAAACAACATGAGAAGGCTATAGGTTATAGTCTAGATGACCTTAAGGGGATAAGTCCCAACTTTTGCATGCATAGAATTCATCTACAGGAAGACCATAGACCTACCATTCAACCCCAAAGAAGATTGAACCCCCACATGCAAGAAGTTGTCAAAGGAGAAGTCATGAAATTACTTGATGCGGGAATCATATATCCCATATCATATTCTTTGTGGGTTAGCCCCGTCCAAGTGGTACCTAAGAAAGGAGGTACCACGGTAGTGACAAATGAAAAGAATGAATTAATACCCACAAGAATGATCACCGGTTGGCGTATGTGCATTGACTACCGGAAATTAAACTCCGCAACAAGAAAAGATCACTTCCCCTTACCATTCATTGACCAAATGCTTGAGAGGTTAGCCTCCAACAAATTCTTTTGTTACCTTGACGGGTATTCGGGATTCTTCCAAATTCCTATACACCCGGATGACCAACATAAGACCACCTTCACATGCCCTTATGGCACTTTTGCATATAGGAGGATGCCTTTTGGATTATGTAATGCCCCCGCCACTTTCCAAAGATGCATAATGAGTGTCTTCTCCGATTACTTAGAGACCATAATGGAAGTTTTTATGGATGATTTTAGTGTTTATGGAAAGGACTTTGACTCATGTTTGCATAATCTTTCTCTTGTGTTGCAAAAGTGTGAAGATGTTAGCCTTGTTTTAAATTGGGAAAAGTGTCATTTCATGGTCAATGAAGGAATTGTTTTGGGTCATTTGATTTCGGAAAAGGGCATCGAGGTCGATAAAGCTAAAGTTGAGGTGATAGAGAAACTCCCACCTCCCATGAATGTTAGAGGGGTGAGAAGTTTTCTCGGTCACGCGGGTTTTTATCGTCGTTTCATAAAAGATTTTTCGAAAATAGCAAAACCCCTCACTCAACTTTTGCTTAAAGATGCCCAATTCCAATTTACTGACGAGTGTGTTGAAGCTTTTAATAGAATCAAAGAAGCATTAATCTCGGCACCAATCATTCAACCTCCGAATTGGGAGTTACCTTTCGAGATTATGTGTGACGCTAGCAACTACGCCGTTGGAGCGGTTCTTGGCCAACGGGTAGGGAGAGCTCTTCATGCCATCTATTACATAAGCAAGACCCTCGACCCCTCCCAAGTGAATTATGATACAACCGAAAAGGAGCTTCTTGCCATTGTTTATGCTTTGGATAAATTCCGTTCCTACTTGCTTGGATCCAAGGTGATTGTATTTTCGGATCACCGTGCTCTCCGACATCTCTTGATAAAGAAGGAGGCAAAACCAAGATTGTTGAGATGGATTTTTCTTCTTCAAGAATTTGACTTGGAAATAAGAGACAAGAAAGGAGCCGAGAATGTAGTGGCGGATCACTTGTCAAGGATCCGGTTTCATGATGAAAATGGAGAAACCCCGATCAATGACTCATTTCCCGACGATATTTTGATGGCTATTCAAGCTCACCTTGAGAGGCACATCACCCCATGGTTTGCCGATTATGCCAATTATATTGTTGGAAAAGTGCTCCCTCCAAATTTGAACCACAACCAAAGGAAGAGATTCCTATTCGAAGTGAAGAGGTACTTTTGGGATGATCCAAATCTCTACAAGGAATGTAGTGATGGGCTCTACCGGAGATGCATCCCTCAATGGGAAGTCCAAGGAATCTTGGAAGGATGTCATTCATCACCCTACGGTGGGCACCATGGAGCAAGGAGAACCGTTGCAAAAATTCTCCAATCGGGCTTCTATTGGCCTACAATGTTTCAAGATACAAGAGAATTCATCATTCATTGCGATGCTTGTCAAAGAACGGGGAATATATCTTGGAGGAACGAAATGCCACAAAGGGGCATTCTAGAGGTAGAGATCTTCGATGTTTGGGGAATCGACTACCAAGGGCCCTTTGTGACATCCAATGGGAATAAGTACATCCTTGTGGCCGTCGATTATGTTTCAAAGTGGGTGGAGGCAATTGCCACCCTAAATGATGATGCAAAAACGGTCACCAAGCTTTTCAAGAAGATAATTTTCCCAAGATTTGGAGTTCCTAGAGCGATCATTAGTGATGGAGGAACACATTTCCATGAGAAGAAGCTTGCATCCCTATTGACTAAATATGGTGTTCAACATCGAACCGGCTTGGGATATCATCCTCAAACAAGCGGTCAAGTGGAAATTTCAAATAGAGAGATCAAGCAAATCCTTGAAAAAGTTGTGAACAAGACTCGGAAAGATTGGAGCACAAAACTTGATGATGCTCTTTGGGCTTATAGGACGGCCTATAAGACTCCCATAGGAGCCTCCCCCTACAAGCTTGTCTATGGAAAAGCATGTCATTTGCCAATCGAATTGGAGTACAAAGCTTATTGGGCAATCCGAGCACTTAATCTTGATCTCAAATTGAGCGGTCAAAGGAGGATGATTCAAATCCAAGAGTTGGAGGAATTCCGACTACAATCCTATGAGAATGCAAAGATTTACAAAGAAAGAAAAAAATTGCTTCATGATAAAAGAATTAGACAAAAGCCCTTGCACAAAGGAGACAAAGTCCTTCTATTCAATTCCCGCTACCGACTCTTTCCGGGAAAATTGAACTCTAGATGGATGGGTCCCTATGTGATAACCGAAGTTGGAAAATATGGAGATTTCGAACTCAAGGCGGAAGATGGAAGCAAGTTCAAGGTAAATGGTCAAAGGTTGAAGCCCTACTATGAAGGAGCGTTTGTTGGAGAGGTCGAGGCTACCTACCTCGGGCCTCCTCCCCCTTGAAAGGACCATCTAAGGGAGAGTTTGGTGGAGTCCTTCCTAAACCACCACTTGTAAATATACTAACCCTCTAACTTGTATTTATTACATTTGTTTTAATAAATAACATGAACTCTTTTCATGAGCGTAAGTAAGGGAGGGTTACTAATGATTTTTGAATGAAGGAAGGAACAAATGCTCAAGTGTGGGGACGCATCTAAGAAAGGAGAAGAAGTCAACGCTCGCAGACTGAATCCGTGCGGATTCCCGAATCCGCCGTCTTCTTTGGAATCCGGGCGTCTAGAGGAAAAATCGTCCGTCCAGTTGCGCTGAAAATTTGAAGATTTTTGGACTGAGGTTGAATCCGAGCGTCCAACGAGGAAAAACGCCCGTCTCATAGAATCCGGCCGGATTTGAAGAAAGACGCCCGTCTTTCTACCTGTGCTTTTCAAAGAAAATCTCTGTAGCGAAATCCGCCCGTCTTCTCAAGAAGACGCCCATCCCACCTTAACAGAATCCGAGCGTCTTATGCACGAGACGCCCGTCTCTGAAGCGTCAAAACTTGGAATTTCTCGCTGTGACAGAATCCGAGCGGATTGTCAAGAATCCGCCCGTCCCGTGGAGCACGAATCCGAGCGTCTTCAGCTCGAATCCGCTCGTCTTCTCACGGTGTCTTGACCCAATTTTTCCTAATTAAAATACACCCCACCACACATACAGTGACACATCACTACTCCTTCCAATTGCACTATAAAACCCACCTACTTATGACTTCCATACATATCCAAATCACTCTCTTCACCCACAAAATCAAAAATCCCCAATTTTCTAGGGTTTCCAACACTCAATCAACAAGGAACATCCTTAGCAATTCTCAAATCAAAAGAACCCAACAAAAGAAACAAGAATGGCACCAAGGAGATCCTCTTTTAGGAGTGCAAGAAGACCAAGGATGATGGGATGTTCTTCTACCTCCCATCTCAACACCATTAGAAGGGAACATGTAGAGATTGTAGATCTCACAAGGCTCGATGATTTCTCAAATGTGGAATTCCTTGATGATGTGCAGAGATTAGTCTTCCACCGGCTCCTAAGTAAGAATATTCTTCCCACTAAATTTCTATGTCATGCTACCTTGAGAAAACTTGGGATTTTTCACCAAGTGGAAGCTCTCTTTGAGGTTTTTGGTCTTTCAACCCTTTTTCGCATGTATGAACCAACCTATCGGTCCCTTGTGCTAGAATTCTTAAGCTTTTTGAAGATTACAACCTTGAACAAAGTGATATGCATAGAGTTTAGGTTGGAGAATGTTTCTAGGATGATGACCCTTGTAGAGTTCGCCAATGTGTTTGGACTTGATGTTTCGCCAACCCGAACATCGAAACCCAAAAAGTATAGTGTTGCACCTTTGTGGAGGGCCATGACGGGCCGGGATTTCATTCTTACCAAGGAGTGTCTTGCTTTTCATATCCAAAACCCGATCTTGAGGCTTACATATCGATTTCTTTCGGGTACTCTCTTCGCCCGCCGAGATCCGGCCATCGTGAACCAATTAGACCTTGTGTTTATGGAATCATACCTCAACATTCAAGGGAGAGATGGGTATCACTTCAATGCACCTCTAGTTTTGCTAGAGAAATGGGCAAAGTTTAGAAATGGGGATGATGATGGAATGAAGCACATAGTGAACGGAGGACTTATAACTAGACTTGCAAAGCACTTCAACCCAAGGTTCAATGAGAACAATGAGTACACTCCACTTACGGGGAGCACGAGAATTAATGAAGATCTCCTTGTCGTCCAACACCATTGGATAACCCTTGAGGGGGTCGATAAGCGGATAAAGTGGTTGACAAAAGGGAGCGATCCGATCTATCTCCCGATGACCGATCTACCACGGATCTCCCCAAGAAGAGGAAACTTGTCCCCAATACCCTCCTACCTCATCCCAAGTCAAACAAAGCAAGCTCCGCCACCTCAAAACCCACCACCGCAACAACAAGAACAACAAACCCAAAATGAGAAGATAAAAGTGCCTCCCTACCCCTTTCCCTACCAACCATATAACCATCCAAATCCCTTCATCCTCCCCCGTGACGACTTTGTCACGGGAATTTTGCAAGACTTACACTACCGTCAATATGAGACCTCCGTGGACACTTACTATGCTCTTTACCCCCAATACCATGAGATGGCTCAAAAAGGACGGATTAGTGAGGAAGGAGCTTTTCCCTCATGGGCTCAAATGGATTTGCTTTTCCCCAACTCGGAGAAGGCTAATGAAGGGGCGAACGGTCGCCAAGGGGAGGAGAGTGGCAATTCTTGTGGTGGTGACACGGTGAAGCTTGAGAGTGAGGAAGACGAATTCATGGATCCAAGTTTGAGTTATGCTTCAAAGGATATTTGGGATAGCGATATAGAGGGAGATGATGCCGATGTCTAGAAGACTACTTCATCACTAGGTGGAGCGGGCAAGAGGCACCCACCTAAGTTCAAGTGAAGTTTTCTCATCTCTTCTCTTTATCTTTCAATATTTCATGAAAAGAAGTTTGTGTCTTGTCTCCTTGTATTTTATATAATTTTGATCATTGTTGGAGTAGTCCTAGCACCATTAGAGGACTCACGCCTCGGTACCATTGAGGTGTTCTCATTCTATTGTTCCCATTTTCAAAATCCAAAATGACAAATTAGTTTCATGCATAGCATAGTGTGTGCATGAACTACACCCATCCTTGGACATTAGCAATAGTGTCTCACTCGGTTTGGGGAAGTTAATGCATACACAACGGGAGGTAATCTAAATTATCCTCTCCGTCATAAAAAAAACCATACATCATGTAGTGTAGCTTAGTGTAGATTGCATTTAGTATAGAAATCATGCATCATCTTTGCATAATTTCCATCATTTTGGCCATTGAGGACAATGCCCATATTAGTGTGGGGATGGGAATTCTAACATTTAACTTTTATTCAAAAAACCCAAAAAAAAAATTGAAAAATCTCAAAAATCATAAAAATTTGAAAATCCAAAACCCAAAAACATGTTTATTTCCTTTTGAAGTCTTGTATATATTGTCTTGTATATATTGCGTTTGTTCTATCCTTTTTCACATTGATTGACTACGCCACATCCGAGACATGAGGATATTGAAGACCGCATGGTATGATCTTTCCAATCTCCTTTTTCTTCTTTATGTTAATGACTATGTGGCTTTATTTTGATTGATGCGGTAAAAACAACGTGAACTTAGGACTTGCATTTAGTTTATTTGGCATATTAGTTGATAGAATCATATGCATTAGGACGTATATATGTTAGTTGCATCATGGCATGTAGTTTGCATGTTAGAAAAATTTTGTGAAACCGTCTACTTGGGAAGCTTGACAAGTGTATATAGGCCCTAGTAGATGCCTTTTGTTCTTAAGACTTTGCTTGTTAGAATACTTGTAAAACACCCTAGGATGTGTTATGCTAGTATCCTTTGACCCATGGATTAAGGCCTAGTCAAGAGTACCTTGTGGTGTGATAACTCCTTGGCTACCGTTTATTCCAAGGTGACCCTTGAAACCATGCAACCATCATTCATCCATGTTCTACCATATTTTTGTCAACAAAAGAGAATGGGCACAAAAAGAAACCAATTTGAGTTCAATGAAATGAAAAGTGAAAGAAAGTTTGCAAAAATGCATCAAATGAAAAGAGGAGCAAAAAAATAGAACTCCTAAGCTTCAAATACAAGGCACCCTCGTTACTAATTGGGGTGACTTTGGAAATGTTCAAAAGAAAATGCAAAAAGTTGAAAAATTGTCAAGTGTTGAAAAGCCAAAAATCAAAAAGAAATGGCAAAAGAAAGTGTTCTCAAATGTTATATGCCACAAGAAATTGGGGGGAAAAACAAAAACAAAAGCAAACTCCCAAAGTGAAACTCAAATATCTATTGATCCCTTTTCCATCTTATCCATTTTTGTGCATGGTAGAGAGGGGACGACCCTTCTTCTTGTCTAGGCAAGAGGGGGAATTCCGCGATCCTCCAGTGTTTCTAACACCATAGGGAGTCTACTCTTGACAAAAGCATTTAACGATTGAGGACAAAAGTACCCTAGCTTGACACAATTTGGAGGTGATTTATTGGTATCCTTCTAGGCTTAGTAGTTTGAAGAAATTGCATCTATGAAGGAGTGTGTACCCTTGAATTGCTTCCCTTGTAGATAATTTCCGCCACTTGATGAGGGAGTGGCTATTCTTTTTGTAGATGCATCCTTTATGTGATTTTATGTGCTTAATGTTTGGATGTGTCGCCATTTTGGCAAGACCCACCTTGCCTTGCAAGAAGGCATCCTACCTCATGGTTGTCTTGTTGTGAGTTGAAGGGGCGGAGTGAGACCCGCTAATTGTCTCATATCGGCTATATTATTAGGATAGGTTAGTATTGGTCCTAGTCTTTGTCACCTCTTTACTCGGGACGAGCAAAGGTTCGGTTTGGGGATATTTGATGTGACCATAATTGGCGCATATTTAGTCCCCGAATTAGCCTTGTTCCCATGCTTTTTAGTGCCTATTTGGGTCATTTCTTATCTTTAGTTCTTTGTTTTGCATATTATTTGAGATTTTGATCCCTTGGTAGGAAAGGAGTAAGAATCTTGCATTTTCATGGCAAAACGAGACTAAATTGATCGAATTCAATGACCAAGCATCAAGGAGAGACAAGATTAGAAGGCCTTTGTACATATTATAGTAGAAGAGCAAAGTTGAGAAAGGATCCTTGAGTCCCCGAGGAAATCCCCAAGGAATTTATGAAGAAAAGGGAAGAAAAGAAGAAGATTTGTTGCTGACTGACAATCCGAGCGGATTGTCACCAATCCGTCCGTCCCGCAGCAACACAATCCGAGCGGCTTTGCCTTAATCCGCTCGGATTCCACCTCCTCAATCCGTCCGGATTCCCCTGAATCCGCTCGGATTCCAACGCCAGAATCCGCCCGTCCCGACCCTATTCCGCCCGGATTCCAGCACAGCACGGATTGTCTTCTCCAAGCTACGAAGAAAGAAGCCCTTCTCTCGAAAAATACCGGCTCCTCCTTGCTCAATCTAAAAAGTGTAATTACTAGTTTAGCCCTTAGTTAACCCTAATGCATCCTCCCTAATTTCCACTATAAATACCCCATTAGTCTAATTAGAGGGGCATGTTCTTCTTATCAATAATTAGTATAGTAAATATCAATCAAATCTCTCTTTAATATTGTAATCAAGTATTAATCAAGTTTTAATCCAAGTTTTAGTTCTTTAATCTCTCTTTTGTTCATCCTTTATTTTGGGTAATTGAAGATTATTTGGGTTATTGTTGAGAGATTGACAACCTCTCAATCAAGCATTCAAGTACTTCTTTTATCTTTGCTTTATTATTGGAATCATTAGTAGGTATAATCTCTTAATCCCTTTTTAATTATTGTTAATTACTTTCATTTATTCATCATGTTTCATATTGTTGGTATGATTGACAACCTTGCTAGCATGATCAACATGATAATGAGTGAGTAGTCTCTTAGCTAGGGTTAATGGGTGATTGGGGAAACCAACATGGGGAATGATTCATGCTTAAATTAATATGCTTTCATGTTTTATTTGCTTGCTTGTTTTGATCTCAACTCATGCACATGTTATATTTGATGAAATGCTAAGCCTATGAATCCTTGCATTTACTATCATCTCTTATCTTTTCAATGAGACTTGTAAGACATAACCCAACTCGAGTCTCATTAGACCATGCATGTTGTTCAAGAGGGAAGATTAAGTCGACTTGTAGGTGTTGTACAATCTGATCGATTCGGCTCGGGACCCAAACTTTCCTAGGATTGTAAGATATAACCCAACTCAATCCATCACAACAATAATTGCTTGCTTATAATTTGAGAACATGTTTGTATGATCATATCCCATGATTCCCCTATGATCCCATGACACCCTAGTGCCTTTAATCAATTGTTTACACCCCTTTAATTCATCTTGCTTGTTTATTTTCATTGCTATTTTAGTTTAGTAACCTTCTACATCAACCCAATTTGTGACACCCCTTAGACACCACTAGTTGCAATAGAAATCTCATTTCAACTCCCGTCCCTTGGGATCCGACCTTTACTTGCCTCTTTACTAATTGTAGAGTTGTTTGTGAAGCTATAAATTGTGTTTTGATTCGACCGTGACCCAACGACCACATCTTAATTTGTGAACACTTAGCGGGATCGCATCAATTTGACTGCATGTACTCAATCTTTTTATGATATATATAATACATACTCACATTCCACCAAAAAAAATAAAATAAAAAATAAAAAAAATGGTAGGGTGATATCGACCGAGACAAGAAATAAGCATGAAAACTCATATTAGAAAACAAGAAAGTAACCTACAATAAGCATGCATCATATGATATGTCAAATACAAACCGAGTTGTTTTATGCCTATGGGCCGAAAACAGAGAAAGTGCCAAAATGGGCCGAATTAGACAATTATCCAAAATAAACGTCTAAGAAGCAAAATAAAAATCAAGGCAATGATAAGAACGGTCTAGGGAATGTTGTGGTTGACACGGTGGGGGTTCACATAACCAGGACGGGTACAAACCTCAAGTGAGGTAAGACGATCAAGACACGAGCCCACTTGAGTTGCTTGGGCCATGAGACACCGATCGAAATTGAGCACCTTCATAGACAAGGCATTAGTAGCCTCAAAGATTTGCCCTATCTCGGCTCTCATGTTTCGTCCCGCTAGCATCACCGCTCCTCCTTGACTACACAAGTTGGCCAACGAAGTGGATTGGCAAATAGCCTCATGCATGCATGAATAAGGAACCCTTTCCACAACCGTGAGACGCTCCCCTAACTCATTCAATCGAGCTAGAACCTCGTCATAACCACGACCCAAATCCATAGGAGCCACAACCCGTTCCTTAGCCATAGCCGAAACCAATTGTTCCAACAACTTGGTTTGAACATCCATCTTAGCATCCATACTCGTCATAAACGAGTCCATCTTCTTCTCCAAGGCCACAACAACATCGGATGATTTATCCTATGTAACCCCTTTCGACAAGAACACCAAATCCGGCCCTATTGCGCCTATTTTCATCATCTATAAAACCGAATCATTCATTTCATCCTTGACCACGACACCATAACTTTCCGGACAAATAACTCCCTTATGCTCTAATAACCGAGATATCCAAACACCATAGGGCAAGTCCAAAGTAGTGTAGAACTTGTCCTCGGTAACTTGGATACTCGTTTGAATAATACGATTAAAAACAAGCAAAGAGAGATTCACCTTTTGTTCTTCCAACCACCGATGCACGAGCACCCTCTTATAACTCGAAAGCTTGTCACGACCACCATGGCACGGAACCACCGTATTCCACGTAAAATTCAAGAAAAAATTATTCTTTGGCGAGAAAGGACCCGCAAGCATGTTACTAGTACCGGTAGCACTATCATCAAAAGACTTCTTGATTAAAAGCTTCTCCTCACCCGACACATCTCCCCATTCCGCACTCGGATTAATTTTCATCCCATCACCAGGGACCGAAAACAGAGTACATAAATCATCAATGGAGATTGTCATCTCCGACCTATTAACAATCGCATGCAACACACCAAAGCACAAAACTGAATTACCTCAATCGAATATATCGGACCGGTCAAAGCACTTATCTTGCTCCATTCTTGAAATTGCAAGAATTTCTTGAAGAACCTTAGAGCCTCGATTTTTCCGTACCAAGCAGGTGAGTAGGACCGTCCTCCATGAATGTGATATCGAGAGACACTATTAATTCGTTGTCTCTCAAGCTTGGTAAGACGAAGCTTGTCCAACCCAACCATCGTAGCATTCGGCATATGTTCCTTAAACAAGGTTCTCTTATGACCGTCTTGACTCATCACCACTTCCAAATTTTCCTCCGAATCCTCTGTCACTACCATCTTTTTATTTCCCTTATTGAGCTTGCGACGCTTTCCCTCGACTCTCGTATCCTCCCGGTTATGTTCGGGATTAGTCGGTTTTGGGTTTGATGGAGGTGAAGGAGTGTTTTCGGGTTGATTGGAGGGATTGCATGTGGGTTTTGAGGTCTCGGTCTTATGGTATGACCGAGTGGTTGGTGTATGAAAACAGGTTTTTGGTTTGAGGGTCATGGTGATGAAGGTTTGAGAGGTTGAGTGTTTGAGAGTTTTGAGGAGAAGAAAGATTATGGAGAGTTATGATGATGATTGAGACGTGAGGCAGTTGGGGGGTATTAAAAGGAGTAAAATTTTAGAGATATGGTAAGTGTAGGATAAGGGTTAGGTGGCGTGTGCAAGTGGGTAAAGAAAGATTCCCCTTTTTTAAAAAAACATATAAACATAATATAGGGTAAATCTTTTAGGTAGGTAAATCACATGGTTAAGATATGGTAAGGATTTTGATAGATAAGAGTGATAGGATTTTCGGCCAAATACAAGAGAATAAGGAAAATTATGACCGAAAATATGGTTCGTAATAAGACACAAAATATATAATACTAGCAAACGGAATATTCTCATAATATAATATGACAATTAACATAAATATACTTGAAACGAGAAATACGGACACAGTCATACAATCTCATCAAATCTAGTCAGTCACAAGGATAATAAAATATTTGTGACAAGTTTAGTTGCCACCAATTAAACCAATTTCCTGTAATACTACGGTTTTCTATGTCTATGGGTACTCTATCGAGTGGGGCTTACTCTGTCGTATAAGTATGTTTTTATATGAAACAATAGTCTGCCTGATGGGTACTCGATTGAGTACGTGTGGCACTCGATCGAGTAAGTCACTTACTCGATCGAGTAAGTGAGTCTTACAGGTTATTTTAGCCGGGTTTTGTTAATAACGCGTGATTAATATAAAAGGTTTTCGTCATCTTCCCTAATCACTTTTTCACCTTTCTAAAACCTTTCAAAAGAAAAAGAAGTTACGTAGTTCTCCCTCATCGCGTTGTTAGAAAATCCCAAGGGCTAGGATCGTCGGATTGTCTTGTTCTTTACGCCGTAGAGATCGTCGTGTCAAGGGTAAGCTTCTTGTATAATTTTTATTATGTTTCATTGAGTTTGGTTAAAACCCTAATTGGGTAGATTTGGGGGTTTTGAGTGTATTACGTTGTTTGGGCGATGATTGTATGAATATGTGTTATAGGAGGAGGAATCGTTGAGGAAAATTACTGATTAGCTGCTGTGACGGTCTTGTAATTGCTATTCCAGGTAGGGTTTCCCTACTTAGTATTGTTTACATGGCTTTGTTGATGATTAATCGTTGTTGTTGGTTTATATCATATCGGATTTGGAATTGGTGATTGTTGATTGTATAATGTGGTTGTTGTATAATTGTCTGTGGTTTGCGAGGTGCGTCCTCGGCTGAGTGGAGTCACTTGCGGGAGTGGCTTCACGCCCTTGATTCGCCTTCTGTGGAACCCGCCACAGAAGGTATGTGCACATTTAGGAACTTGGGTTTATTGCTCGGATGAGATGAGCGGGGCTTAGTTGGGAACGGCTGCGGTCCCCCACTGGCGGTGTGGAATACTTGTTGCGATGAAGATTCTGGCAGGATTACACACTTTAGTGTGTAGTCAGGTGTGTGGAGTTGTGATGGAGAATGGTTGATTGGTTTGGATTGTATATTGTTTTCAGTTGTGTTGTTTTGTGTAATCAGTACTGGCCCCGTTTAAATGTTTTGAAAACTATGGTGATCCATTCGGGGGTGGTGAGCAGTTATTGAGCAGGTATGATTTGGATGCGCAAGGGATAGTTGGGCATGTGTCACCACGAGTCTATTAGAAGTCTTCCACTGTTAAATCGAACATTGTGTTTACATTAGTTAGTTTTGGTTTTGGAACGGTTGTATCATACTTTACAGTTTTTGGGTTTTGATGTATTCACTTAAACTATTTTATTAAAGTACGTTTTTTTATGGTCTATTTGATATTCATTGCCTCGGGTAACTGAGATGATAGCATTCCCATGCTTTAGGTGGTCCTGGTAAGGCACTTGGAGTATGGGGGTGTTACATTTCCAACCGTAAAATCTCAAAACGTTCTCTAGCCAATGCTTTGGTAAAAATATCTGCCCATTGTTTTTCTGTGCTACAAAATTCTATTCTTATGTTGCCCTTATCTACATGGTCACGTAGAAAATGGTGTCTAATGTCTATATGCTTAGTACGTGAGTGTTGTGCTGGGTTCTTAGCAATAATTATAGCACTCGTGTTGTCACATAAAATGGGAATACACCCAACATTAATACCATAATCACATAGTTGTTGCTTAAGCCATAAAAGTTGTGAACATACCAATCTAGCAGCAATGTATTTGGCTTCAACAGTAGATAATACAACGGAATTTTGCTTCTTTGACCCCCATGTTATGATACATGGTCCAACAAACGTGGCTATGCCAGAAGTACTTTTTCTATCAAGTGAACAACCTGCATAATCTGCATCTGAATACCCTATGAGATCAAAATTACACTGGAGAGGATACCACGGATATAATTTGGATGTTCCAATTAAATACCTCAAGATTCTTTTAACTGCTTTCATATGTGACTCTTTAGGGCACGATTGAAATCGAGCACATACACATACGCTAAACATAATATTAGGACGACTTGCAGTTAAATAAAGAAGTGAACCAATCATACCTCGATAAGTTGTCTCATCGACCAACTTCCCGTCTTCGTCTAATGTTAACTTCTTTTCAGTAGGCATCGGAGTGGGCATTGAATGAGAGTTTTCCATTCCGAATTTCCGAAGTAATTCCTTGATGTATTTTTGTTGGTGCATCATAATCCCTTCACTAGTATGTTGGATTTGAAGTCCTAGGAAGAACTTAAGTTCTCCCATCATGCTCATCTCAAATTCAGAAGTCATTAATTCTGAAAAATACTTGCACAAACGATTATTAGTTGAACCAAAAATAAAATCGTCAACATAAATTTGAACAACTAATAAGTTAGAATCCTCAGATTTTAAGAATAAAGTCTTGTCGACAGATCCTCTTTTAAAATCACTTTCAAGTAAGAATTTTGATAATCTGTCGTACCAAGCTCTGGGAGCTTGTTTCAAACCATATAACGCTTTGTCTAATTTAAAAACATGGTTTTGGAACTGGCTATCCAGAAACCCTGGGGGTTGCTCCACAAAGACTTCCTCATTTAAATAACCATTAAGGAAAGTTGTCTTAACGTCCATTTGAAATAGTTTCATTCCTTTGTGAGCTGCGACGGCTATTAACAGTCTAATAGCCTAAAGTCTGGCCACGGGAGCAAAGGTTTTATCATAGTCAATTCCTTCTTGTTGATTGTAACCTTGTACAACTAGCCTGGCTTTGTTTCGTACAATAACTCCCGAGTCGTCCAACTTGTTTATGAACACCCATCTAGTACCAATAACAGTTCTTTCTTTTGGCCTTTGAACCAAGTGCCAAACTTTGTTCCGTTCAAATTGTTGAAGCTCCTCTTGCATTGCAATAATCCAGTCTGGTTCGGCAAGCGCTTCTTTGATATTTGTTGGCTCAATGGTAGAAAGAAAAGAGTAAAATGAACAAAAAAGTTGTTTAGCTTTCTACGAGTTCGAACCTCTTCATTCAAACTACCAAGAATAGTCTCCATTGGGTGAGAGTTCTTATATCCCCATTTATTAGAGACTGGAGGCACATTATCATCTGAACTTGGTTTGTCTTCTTCGAATGATTGAGGTCCAAGCGTCGTTCCCCCTGAATCCAGTCCCGGGGTTATAACAGAATTAGGTATAACTCTAGATTCTGTCATTTGATTTAGATTTGATGTTATATCATCGTCAGTTATACCTGAAGAAAGAAACAGGACAATTGAAGAAAAAAAGAAATTATATGATATTTGACCCAGCTGATACCATATTAGAATAGAGAATTGGAAAGATTATGTAATTGATATATATAAATTGTGATTTATAAAGCCTTCCTATACACTTTATATATATGCAAGAGCTATCCTATATTTACGGAAACTAAATCAAATGTAACAGCTAGAAATATTGTAAAGAAGGCAAGGAAGATAATTGCCATAGAATGAGATATGGGAGCCGTTGGAGGAGAAGCTAGCCGTTGGAGCTTCTATTATGAATCATAACAGATGTTTGTAATACTAGTTTGTGTTTATAAAAAGTGATTTGTGATGTTTCTCATATAGAATGGTGATACAACATTAATGAATCAGAATAAATGTCAAAGTACGGCTATTTAATAGTGATAAATTTAGTGGAGAGTTAAACGAGGTCGTGATAAAGAAATAAGTACAAAGTTTAGGAGTATAGTATAGAATTAAAAAAAGGAGGAATACAATATTGAAAACGAAAAACCTCAAAAATACACCATATAATATCCAAATAAATTTTCTAACAAGCTTATCAATGTCATTCCAAGAAACTCAAACCACTATTTGGATATATTTCTTCACGGATGTGCTTTTTTTAATTTATAGCTTCCCGTTGGTGAATATATACAACTTGGATGGATATGATTATGTGAACTGGCCTTAATACTCCAAAAATCATCCATATATGTGCACCCTTTAGAACAAAATTAAGAGATAATTTAACAACATAATCAAATAAAGATTTGTACCGCCTCTAATGCTCTAACTTTAAAGTTAAAGATCATAATCAGTACAATCCGTCTTATTGTAGACGGCCACTATCCGTCTAAAGGTGAAGATGGATAGTGACCCTTTTATAAAATGTAATTGGGAGGGCAAGTGGGGGTATCCATTTCCCACCCACTTGCACTGTCCACTCTCATTTTGTGAGAAGAACACTATCCGTCTTCAGATTTAGATGAATAATGTCCGTCTACAATGAGAATTTGTGTAATCAGTAATGCTAACTTGCTATGTACCTTATCTACAATCTTCTTCCTTACGAGACAATTTAATACTAAACGTGACAAATTTATGTAAGCGGCCAAAATTGACTATTTAGGCCCTGGTTTTTTGGATTTTTAAGAACTAAACTGAACTTATAGGAGCTGAATTAAGCTGAACTGAATATATAGGAGATGAACTTAACTTAACTTAACTTATAGAAGCTGAAGTGTTAAACTTAATTTCGCTTTATATAAATAAATTAATTTTTTTATTACAATTACTATAATACATTACAGTAAAAAATAATCACATATTACATTTTTTTTCTAAACATCTATTTCCATATTATCATCCTGCACTTTCATCTTCGTTTTCATTTTCATTGACATCATCAAATTCATTGCCTCGACAATTGTCTTTTACTATGTTATTTTGGTGTCCGTTTTCTCTCCATTTCCTAAAAAGAAATGGAGAGGCAAGTTCTTATAAATGGTTCGGATCGTATTTTGATAACATCTAACGGTTCTAAATTTACGCAAAAAAATAAAGGAAAAATAGGAGTAAAAGGTAAAATTATTATTTAAAGATATTGTGAGAGGAAATGGAGAGAAAGGAAATGGAGAGGATCCATTTCCGTTATTTTGTACCTTGTATGTACATAGCCTCCTTACACTTCGTTATTTCAAACATGCATGAATCTCTTGTCTCTTGAATGTTCAAGTCATATTGTGCAATAGGTATTCAAAGAGTGTGCATCCTTATAAAATTATGAAGTGTGAAAGTAGAAACAATAATGGATATTTGTTACTTAGGTGACAATTTGAGGCATAACTTTTAGCACCTTCCACATTGACATTTCAACTTTCATTCTCAATGACGAATGTCGATAATTAAAATGCTCTAACATTCTTTCACGGGGGATATAAGTTGTATGAACTTTTCTAAACTGAACTTATAGAAACTGAACTGAACTTATAAGAGCTGAACTAAACTGAACTTATAGGAGATAAATTGAACTTATAAGAACTGAACTGAACTGAACTTATAGGAACTGAACTTTTTTTTTTCTCTCTTAGACTTACTTTTGGGTGGTTTTCGAGGCGCTACTTTGACCGTATTTTTCTTCATATATATACATGATTTTTTTTTTATAAAAAATATTACGAAAGACTTTTTCATAACAAATCAATGTATATATGTTTTATCTTTCGAAGATTCATAATTTTATCGATATTCTTGGTCAAAGTTTTCGAAGTTTTGACTATTAAAAAGTAAATGTTACTTTGGTTGTCGAAAGGACTACAATAAATAATTGTATCAGTTATGGTCAATAGTTATATTGGAATATAATAGCTGGTAGTTTATTATGTTAGTTGTTACAACAACTTTGTATATAAATACCTTGGACAACTCATTACTCTAACTTAATGAATAATAATACAACAGTTTTATTTAGCTTGTTTCTCTTACTAGATGGTTATTTCTCTGTCTAGGTTTATTTTCCCCAATTCAAGCTAATTAGGTCAACTTTATATGGTATCAATCGCCAGAAATTATTGAAGATTCTTGCTTTCTCCTGCAATCTTCTTCATCTATTGACGATCCTGAGGTTTATCAATCGCTTCCGCTATATCAAATCTTCGTTCGATTGTTCTCACCATTATTCTTCGTGGTTTCTTCGCGATTATTCTTCGCTATTCTCTTTGCGGTTCTTCGATTTGAGGATTTGATCTTTCCTCTTGCGTTGATTACTTGCTTTCTGAGTTTATTACTTGTAAATTGGTTGTAATTCTTCGCATAATTAGCATCTATTCGTGTTGTTTCTGTTCACATTCCTCAAAGTCTACTCGAAAGTTCGCTTAATCTTGTTAATTCGCTCAACATGCCTGATTCTAGCACTGAAAATTCTACTCCGTCTCAGTCTCATGCAAAATCATATGAATTCTATGATGATCCTTTATATGTTAGTTCTACTGATCAACCATATCTGAAAATTATTGGATATGAATTTGATGGAACTGGATTCCTAAACAGGAAAAGAGATGTTTACATGGCATTATCTGCTAAGAATAAGGAGGTTTTTATTGATGGCTCATACAAGAAACATGCTATAACTACTTGCACATATCGTCAGTGGGTCAGATGTGATATTTTAGTCACGAAATGGATTCAATATGCACTCATCAAAGAGATTAAAGAAAGCTTGACGTATGTGAAGAGTACTAAGGAATTGTGGGGTGAGTTACTAGATAGGTATGGTCAACCTAATGCCATCGAGATTTATCAGATCAAGCCAGATTTAACTGCTGTTAAACAAGATAATTCTCTGCTGGTTGAATACTATAGCAAGCTGAAGTAGGGATGTCAATGGATCGAGTTCGGGTCGGGTGAAGCCTCATCCGTCATCCATCCGTCTTTTTAAAATCTCATCCAACCCGTCCGTCATCCGTGAAACATATCATCCGTCATCCATCCATCCATCATCCATGGATGAAACGGGTGGATCGGGTGATAAACGGGTGTTGTGCATTTATAATTTCAAGTTTAAAAAAATGATGATTTTTTTTTCTCTACAAAAATAAAGTTAGATAATTAATTTAGTTTAACTTTCTAGTGGGTAGGCTTACAAAATATTTATATTGAGAGTAGAAAAATATGAAAATTTAAATATTTTATATCTTAATAATGTGTTATATGTAAAAAAAATTAAATAAAAAATAATAAAATCGGGTGATGGATGGATGGCGGGTGGATGGCGGGTGGAATTTCTTCATCCAACCCATCCGTCATCCACATCCGTTTCATCCGTCATCCATCCACCATCCATTTAAATCGGGTTTTCATCCATCTTTTAGGATCGGGTGGATCGGGTTTTGATGGATGCGGGTGAAATTGACATCCCTAAGCTGAAGAGCAGTTGGGAAGATTTGGACAATCTTGACCCTACTCCATACTGTAATTGTGGTGCTATGGATGCCTGCAGTTGTAACCTGCTCAAAAGAATACTTGACACGAATAACAAGAGCAAACTCATTCAATTCTTCATGGGCCTGAATAGTGGCTATGACAATGTTCACACCAACATTTTATCCTTGGATCCACTTCCTCCTATCAACAGAGTCTTGGGGCAGCTTTAGAAGTTTGAGCGACAGAAGCAAATCACTGATGTTGTTAGTGTTCTAGCTGAAGCTCATGCCTATGCTACTGATAGGGCTAGTTCACATAAACAGCCTCCCTTCAAGAAAGCTAAAGTTGACGGTGATTCTGCCACTCCACCTAAGAAGATCTGTGATCATTGCAATAGAGTTGGTCACGCTATTTCTGAGTGCTATCAACTTCAGACCTGTGCATACTGTGGCACGAAGAGGCATATCATTGGCATCTGTCGCTCCTACAAGAAAGCCAAGAGCAAATCTAAAGGCAAAGGTCCTCCTATGACTTACCACACAGGTTCTAATGTTTACCACAGGGGAGCAAACAATGTGGATATCATTGGGACTTCTAATTACGAAGCTGTTACTCCACTTAATGAACAACCTGCTGCTCCTGACCAAGCTACTCCTATGAGTTTTGATTCAGCAATGGTGGATGGTATTATCAGTCTTGTCACTAAAAGTGTTCTTCAGGCTATTTCTGATAAATCTTCTCTATCTCATTCTGCTAACTTTGCAGATGTTACTACTGACTCTACTGCATATTCAGTTAATAGTACTTGCATTAACAGCCAGTGGATAATAGACACAGATGCAAGTGATCACATGACATCCAACAAAGATATATTACATGATATTAAGCACTTGCCTAAACCATTACTCATTGGTTTACCTGATGGTACTATTAAAACTGTTAAGATGACAGGAACTGTGTATCTTTCTGCCTCAATTACTCTAAAAAATGTTCTCTTAGTCCTAGATTTTAAGCAAAATCTTTTATCTGTTGGTAGAATAATTGAGAACACTAAATTATGTGTGATTTTTTATCCACAACACTGCCTTTTCCAGAACCTTTCCAGTAAGGTCATCATTGGACAAGGGACTAGAGTTCAAGATCTTTACATTTTCAAGTCTTCTTTTGCTTCTGCACTCAAGAATAAAATTGCTTCACATGTTCATGCTGCTCTTGCAAGTCCAATACCTTCACATGGTGTTTCTGCTAATAGCTTTAATGCTAAGACTTGTAATGCACATGTGCAAGCTTGTAAACACTCTTTAGGTGTTGATCTTTTACATGCTAGATTAGGACATATTTCATATGACAAATTAAAGCATGTAATTGATTTTCCTTCCTCTTCAATAAAAGACTTGTTTTGTGAAACTTGTGTTTTATCTAAGCATCACAAGTTGCCTTTTCAAAGAAGTTCATCTAGAGCAACACATTTATTTGATTTAGTACATTTAGATATATGAGGACCTTACAAAATACCATCTATATCCGGTGCTAAATATTTTTTAACTATTCGATGATTACTCTAGAGCTACTTGGACATTTTTATTCCATAATAAAGGTCAAGTTCCAGGTTTATTGAGTAATTTTCTAGCCTATGTACAAAATCAGTATGGTAAAACTGTTAAGGTGTTTAGAAGTGACAATGGAACTGAATTTGTCCAAGATATTTGTGATATATTATTTAAGGAAAGGGGTATTGTCCATCAAAAAAGTATTGTGGGAAGGCCACAACAAAATGGTTGATGCGTGCATTTTATATAGTCTTTATAAGCCTTATTTGCATGCATTTCTATGCATATTGTGTAGTGTTTAGCTACAAATGTCCCCCGAAATTGTCTACTTTGGTTTGTCTTGTATTATTTGAAGGTATGAACCGGAGAGGAGCATAATCAAGCTTAGAGCATGTCTCTATGCATGCATTTAGGAGATGAGTTGAGTCGGAGCTTAGAAACTACTATTTTGTAATGCGCATAGAAGTAAGGTAGCTAGACGAGCAAAATAAGAGCTTCAAATTACTAGTGCCTACTTTGAGGAGCCATATCTAAAGTTCTACAACTTATATTGAAGTAATTCAAATTGGAAATGAAAGCTTGTCCTGTTAGCTTTCCAACGCCACCAAAAATACTCTGTTTTCCTAAGTAACAAAGAAATGGCAGCCATTTGACGTTCAGTGCGCGAAGCAGGAATTGTGCGCTGGAAATCACTCGATCGAGTACTATAGTGCTCGATCGAGTACCTAATGTCCTCGATCGAATGGTGCCTTTTTGATAGTGTTCGATCGAGTACCTAATGTCCTCGATCGAGAGGTTTTTGCTAGGAGTTACTCGATCGAGGAGTTTTAATGTCCTCGATCAAGTACTTTTCTATCTGACGCAAGATTTTAATATCTTGTCATCGTATCTTAGGAAAATAAATATCTCTCCTATAAATAGGAGAGACTTAATTAGGTTTTATCATCTTTTATACAACTTTTTCCTCTGTTTCTTATTCTATTCGACGTTGCTCTTCCCTTTCCGGATCCGAACTCTTGTAATTTCTTCTCTCTCTTTCATGTTATTTCCCTTTTGCACATCTCTTTTTATCATGTTTTTTATTATTTCTTTATCTTTTGTTCTTACTTTATTTACCATTATGCATAGCTAATTTCTCTAATGCTAGGATTAGGGGAGCCATGATAGTATAGCAATGATGCGATAATTTGGTTTAGGAGGTTTTGTTGTGAGAATTGATTCATTAGCAATATAACTGTAATTATTAGGTTGAATGCATACAACTGAAATAATTAAACTGGTTAAATTCAGACCTAGATCGAGAGATTGGAATGAATAGACCTACTATGAACAATAGACTACACTAATGAGGGCGAGAGCTAAGTTAGTAGTATTTTAGGGCGAATAGCGGATCGAGATGACCTTTCCACTACCTTTATCACATCAGACCGACTGACCTACTTTTAGTTGATTTGTGTGATATCATGGTGAACCGACATCCTAGTATCTCTTTTTATATTTCCTCTCAATCCCTTCCACTTTTGCCCTGTTTTTACTTTTATTGCTTTTAGTTTAGAAATCAAATCAAAATACCCCCAATTGTGACCATAGACAGAATGAATAACGAGTAAATAGTGACTGCCTCCCTGTGGATACGATACCCGACTTACCTCTGCTGCATAAGTTAGAGCCAGTTGGTTTTATTTTTGATAGGGTTGCGACAGCCGTGTCAATGGTCGTGTGGAGAGAAAACATAAACATCTTTTAGATTCAGCTCGTGCTCTTAAAATACATGTTAATCTTACAAAAAGGTTTTCGGGTCATTGTATCATGGCTTCTACATATCTTATTAACAAGATGCCAACTGTGACAATTGGCTGTAAAACTCCTTTTGAGTTATTGCTTTGCACGAAGCCACCTACTTATGATGAACTAAGGGTTTTTTAGTGTACCTGTTATGCTAGCCAGCCAATTGCACACAGGGATAAGTTTGATCCTAGGGCTAGAAAGTGTTTGTTTCTTGGATATCCTTTTGTACAAAAGGGATATATCCTATATGATTTACAGCATTATAAGCTCTTTGTTAGCAGAGATGTGCAATTTCAGAAATTTTCTTTTCCTTACAAGACATATACTTTTACATTTATTCCCTCTTCTCACTCCATTACATCACCTGCTGATATACTCTCCTACTCAGTTGTCTCCTGGTCCTCATCAAGACACTAATAATTCAGAGTCTTATCATAATTCTTGTACCGACTCCCATAATGATAATGTTACACAAGAAAATACTACATCACATATACCAAATACCAATAACAATTTTCAAATCAGGAAGTCTGTTAGACCTAGACAGTTATCTACCAGACTAAAAAATTTCCAAATACCAATTACACTTCCAGGTCAGAAAGGCCAGAATGCCATTACTACCACTGAGCCTGCTAATGAGTTAGCTACTTCTACTACCACTGAGTCAGCCAGTGCTACGGCTTTCTCGTCTCACTCCTTCCATTCTAAAGTATTGAAGGATTTATCTGATTTTTCTCCTTCATACATTGCCTCTTTAACAAATGTGCTTGCTGAACCTGAACCACTCACCTATAGACTGACAGCTACTGACCCGAGGTGGCTTCAGGCTATGCAACAAGAGCTTGATGCACTTGACCATAATAGTACTTGGGAGTTAACTACTCTTCCTCCTGGTAAAAAGGCTATAGGTTGCAAGTGGGTCTATAAAGTTAAGTATAGGGCTGATGGGAGTGTTGAAAGATTTAAAGCTAGGTTGGTTGCAAAGGGATTCAATCAAGTCAAGGACGAAGATTACAAACACACCTTTTCACCAGTGGCTAAATTCACTACAGTAAGGACTGTGATTGCAGTAGCAGCAGCTAGAGGTTGGCCTATCCATCAATTGGATATTAATAATGCCTTCCTATACGGCTTTCTAGAAGAAGAAGTCTATATGAAACCTCTAGAAGGGTATTTTAAGGCATAAACAGGACAAGTTTGTTGCCTAAAGAGGTCTCTATATGGTCTTAAACAGGCCTCTAGACAGTGGAATGTGGAATTGACAAAGTTTCTTAAACAACAAGGCTTTGTTCAATCCAGGGAAGATTACTCTCTTTTTACTAAAGATAATGAGACCACTAAGAGTTTTACTGTTGTTGTGTTATATGTAGATGATGTTCTTCTCACAGGAGACAATGAGCAAGACATAGCCAATATCAAGTCTAACTTGGATAAGGCTTTTTCTATCAAAGATCTAGGCCATCTAAGATATTTTCTTGGACTGGAGGTGGCCAGCAATGATACTGGAACACTTCTAAACCAAAGAAAATACATAACTGATATACTAAAAGATGTCGGGATGGAAAACTGTACTGGTGTTGATTTTCCCATGCAAAGAGGCTTAAACTGAGTCTTGATGAAGCGGAGTTACTTGAACATCCTGATCAATATAGAAGATTAATTGGCAGATTCTTGTACCTCAATTTAACGAGGCCAGATATCTCCTATTCTGTCCAACACTTAAGTCAGCTTATTTCTCAACTAAGGGTGCCACACATGCAAGCTGCACTTCATGTGCTTAGATATCTAAAATAGACTGTGAATGTGGGCCTTTTTTATGTAGTAGCATCTGATCTTTCATTGACAGCCTATAGTGATGCGGATTGGGGTCAGTGTGCATTCACTTGCAAATCTTTGAGTGGTTATTACATCTTATTAGGCAACTCTTTGGTATCTTGGAAAACAAAGAAGCAACGTACCGTGAGCAAGAGTACAACAGAGTCTGAGTATCGAAGCATGTCCTATACTGCTTCTGAAATGGTTTGGTTGGCTGCTTTACTAAAGAATTTGAAGATTCATGTTCTTATGTCAATCACCCTTTTCTGTGATAACAGGGATGCTAAGCACATAGCTCAGAATCCTGTGTTTCATGAACGCACCAAGCACTTGAGTATCGATTGTCATTATGTGCGTGACAAGTTACAAGAAGAATTTTTAGTACCCAAGCATGTTAGAACTGATTTGCAACTTGCAGATTTGATGACAAAACCCTTAGGGGTTGTATAATATAAATTCCTTTCCATCAAGCTTGGATTGCATTTTCCGGATGCCATTCAAGCTTGACGGGGGAGTATTGGAATATAATAGCTGGTAGTTTGTTATGTTAGTTGTTACAACAACTTTGTATATAAATACCTTGGACAACTCATTACTCTAACTTAATGAATAACTAGTTTGGATGCCCGTGCGTTGCAACGGGTTAATTAACTTAGTTTAAAAAAATTGGTTATAAGGTCTTAATATTTACATCTTATCTCTAATCATTTATTTAGATATGATCAAAAGTCAAAACATCTTATTTAAGAGACGCAAAAGATGTTAGGTTGATACCTAAGTTCCAAGGATGCCTCATATTTATAATCATAAGACCACTACATCTTATGTTGTTAATCTTTCGATGTGGAACAATTCTATTATTTTTATATAATCCTCCATTATTTTTCAATGTGGGACATATAACATACTAAAAAGTACACAATTTTATATATGTACAAATTATATGAAATCTATACGCTAATGATATCATTTTTACCACGAATCAAATTATGTTATTTTCTTAATTTTCTTAATGATATTTTTTTGCCAAATGAAATGTAAAATTTTTTATATAAAAATTAGAAACATCACTTGAATATAACATAGAAAATAAATTTTATAATAATTAAAAGATTCTCCACTTTATTTTTTACATCAAAAAATATTATTTATAATACTTTCCTAAATTAATTTTTAAGATCACCCCAGCTTATGATAATTTTCTGATGTGGGATAATTCAACTATTTAGTAGTATATTTACCACACCTACATTATTTTTCAATGTGGGACAAATAACACACGAAAAAGTACACCATCTTTTTTGCACCTATTTCGATATCCAACCCGATTTAATAATGAGAATATATTATACTATCTATTTATATTCGTACGTTTTTTTCCATTTTTTTGTCATAATTAAAATATGTACAAATGATACTTCCTCCGTTCTAAAATAATTGACGTTTTCAATTTACGAGGCGAGCCTTTGAATTCAATTTATACAAAAATATATTGGTCGAAAAATTATAAAAATTACACCATAAAATTCCTTACGAATAGAGCTTTAATATGAGTATACATTTCAACATATTTAGTCATATATTTTGAGAGATATTGAAGAGAGAAGTGAGTGTCTCGAAAAGTGAGAATGACAATTAAAAAAAAACAGAGGGAGTATGATTTAAATTACATTTTTTTTCCTAACACGACTTTTAAGATATAATTGAGGGAGCAATAGAATGTATAAACAAATGCAAAAGATTTCCTTTTCCTGGTGCGATTTTGATTAATGGTTAAAAATTATGATGTATTTTAGTTACTCAAATGTAATGAGGCATAATAATTACCTATATTTGAAAGTTAAAAAGATTTAGTTCTACTATTTATCAAAGTAAAAAAAGCTCATTATTGATTTGTTTGTGGATTCAAGATCTTTTTATGCAACACTTGATTGTATTATAATTCATAAGTTTTCTATTTTAGTGTAGAGATTATCATTATATGACACAAACGAATTTATGTATATTTAGCACCCATTTTATTTTTTAATTATGACTTTGTCTTAAATAAAGTTATTATACTATCGATTGTCTTAAAATAAACATTATAATATCACTAATATAGTAATATATAATCGCTTTTATAAATATCTACGTGATTAATATTTGTATGGTATTGTTGTAACTAAGGTTTGCCGTTAATAGAAACTCTTATAAGAACTCTCTAAGATAATTTTTAAGCGATTTAAAAGATTTTGGGTTGATACCCCTAAGTTATGACTCATATTTATAATTATGTGATACCTCACCTCATGATAATCTTCTAATGTGGGACAATTCAACTATTTATATGTAGTATATTTACCACACCTACATTATTTTCCAATGTGGGACAAACAATATACTTAGAAATACACCATCTTTTTCACACCTAATTCTACATCTAACCCAGTTTAATAATAATAAGCAAATACTATAGGAAATACTATAGAACTACTATTTATTAATAATATTCGTATAGTACATTTTTTTTAACTTCTTATCGTAATTATATAATTTTTCAAAAAAAAAAATTATGTTACTTTTTTGCTAAATGAGATGTATAAGTTTTTATATAAAAATTATAAACATCACTTGGACATAATATAAAAAATATATATATCATATCGTGGAGTTAATGATATAAACTCTTAAGAGCTCTCCAAGACAATGCTTAAGAGACTCAGAAGGTTTTGGGTTGGTATTTAGGTTCTAAGGATGCCTTCTATTTATAATCATATGATCAACCACCTTATGCTAAACTTTCGATGTGGGACAATTATATTATTTATACGTAATATATTCACCACACCAGCATATTTTTCAATGTGGGACAAATAACATACTTAGAAATACACCATCTTTTTCGCACATAATTCGACATCTAACCCAGGTTAATAATAATGAGCAAATACTATACTCCCTCGATTCAAGACCAAATACAACATTCCTTTTTTTACACTATTCATGAACAAATAGAATCTTTATGATTCCTTGCAATATGTAAGACAAAATATGGTCATGTGGGATCTTATTTGATTCACCTATAAAGTACAATGAGAATATGAAACTTTAAATTTTTTATAATGTAAATTTAAAGATATTTACGTTGTAATTTGTGTCTTGGCAAGTGTGTAAATGAAAATGTTGTATTTGGTCTTGAATGGAGGGAGTACTATTTATTAATATTCGCACGTTTTTTTTATAATACTTTTTTGGCAAATGAGATGTATAAGTTTTAATATAAAGATTATAAACATCACTTGAATATAATACATAAGATAGAAAAAATATGTATATAACATATTGTGAAGATAATGATATAAACTCTTAAGAGTTCTCCAAAACAATACTTAAGAGACTCAAAAGGTTTTTGATTGGTATATAGGTTCCAATGATGACTTCTATTTATAATTATACGATCAGCCACCTTATGTTAATCTTTCGATGTGGGACAATTATATAATTTATACGTATTATAATCACCACACTAACATTGTTTTTCAATGTGGGACATATAACATATTAAAAGAAGTACACCATGTTTAACACTCGTATGTGCAAATCATATGAAATCTATACTCTAATGAAAGCATTTTTTACCACAAATTTAATTATATTATTTTCATAATTTTTATAACAACATTTTTTTGCCAGATGAAATGTCAAAGTTTTTATATAAAAATTAGAAACTTCTCATGAATATAAAATAGGAAATATAGATATTATAATAATTAAAAGATTCTCCACTTTATTTTTTATGTGGAAAATATTATTTACAAAACTTTCCTAAATTAATTTTTGATGATGTGGACGCTCTAGAATCGCTCGAAAAAACTCTCTTTTATATATCTATATATATATATACAACAGTTTTATTTAGCTTGTTTCTCTTACTAGATGGTTATTTCGCTATCTAGGTTTATTTTCCCCAATTCAAGCTAATTAGGTCAACTTCATAAGTTATCTATACTTTTGGCTAAAGTATCGGGAAATAAAAGATAATTGTAAATTATTTATATTATTTCATCTATTAACACTGTCACGAATGAAGGTGAACAAAGAAGATCGACATCAGTGCTCATTTCTCCCGATAAATACGGACACCGTCATGACATCATTAAACCTAAAAAGGAAATATATAAAAGATTTAAAGAGCTTTTGTTTAAAGATTGAACCTCTATGTGTAGGTAGCTACTGCTCAATGCAAATAAGTTTAGGTGTCGCTATTGGTGTGGTAGTAACATATCGTATATGTAGCCGTAAAAGAAAAAATGGGAGACAAATTATTGTGCAAAGACACACGATGTCTGAGCAAATCAAGTCGTCACAAAACAATGAAGTTACATAAAGAAGATCAATTGTTGCAAACTGGGAAACAGTGGATATCCATGTGTAAAATTAAATGAGTAGTTGGTAGAAATGAACAAACAAATCAAAAAGTTAAAAAATTGAGCAAAAAATTATCATGAACAAGCTTTAGTCCCATATATATAAGTCACTTAGGACGTACATTTTATTTGCTTATAGTTTTGAGCCATAAAAAAAACTATATATAGATTGATGGAGTCGAGTAGATTTACGTCCATTTATTCTGTATCTATTTTGGCAATGTTGATGTTGCTTGCTACTAGTCATGAAAATCGCGGTATAATAGTCGTGGCATATAAGGGTGACAAGTCTAATAACTATAGAAGACTTGGTAAGCAAGGGACCGATAATAAGTTAGATATTGGTGTAAGTCCGGCTTCTTTGGCTTCTCGTCCGACTCAATGGAGCCGTGCTCAAGCCTGGTTCTTTATGAGAGATCGGATGCATACATTAGCTTCTGGGCCTAGTAGAGAAGGGTCCGGTCATTAGTAAGCTTATTTGTTGTATACGGAGTACTTGTTTTCATTATAGAAGGTCTATCAATTTTGTTGTTAACCTGAATTTGAGTTCATTTTGCCGCCTTTAAGGTAACTATGTACTATCTAAATCTCGTAAATAAATTATTATCGGTATAATCCCATATCATATGTATACGTATATGTAATTATGTATGTGTGATCTCTATGTTTATTACAGTAAATTTGAGTCCATTTTGTCTAGTTAAGCTAGTATTTATAGTTTTTCGTATGAATTAAAGTTGTCCGAGTATGAATCAAGGTTGTCCCCATCACGCGGGAGGTAGGATGCCATTTTAGTTTTAGAATTTGTGGTTCGATGATACTTGACGATATCGGATATCATGTATGATCAAAAGGGTCCTCATTTTTCGACTGATAACTCATAACTATAAAGTTTTTTCCTCTGAAGTAAAAAAAAAAAAAAAAAAAAAAAAAAAAAAAAAGATAACTCTTATAGGAGTATCATATATGCGGAAAATACTTGCGTTCTTTCGGAAGACGTCCTCCCTATACTCAAAGGAGGATCCAAATGAGAATTAAATACTGTAAAATCCTCATTTAGATGTAGGAAGGACGTCCTCCGGGCTCCGGGAGGACGTAAGTATTTCTCCATATATATGAATGCATGGTTAGGTGCACCTCCAATACATTACTTTATGAGATTACATGATTTACTGTTAAAATATAAGATCATTGATAAGACCTTATTAATAATAACTATCTTCAGGTTTTGTTTGAGATGGTTTTTCACATAGTATCAGAGGCAGTGTAATTAAGAGATTAGGGGTTCAAATCTCACCACTCTTCCTTTCTAAAGCGAAATATTAGCATCAGGTATGACCTGGCAAACGGGTCAACGGGTCGGATTCGGGTCGGGTCGGATTCGGGTCTCTCATTGATTTCGAGTCGGAACGGGTCATTTCGGGTTTTGGATCTGTTTCGGGTTTGTTGGTCGGGTCTGTTTCGGGTCAAGCAGGTCGGGTTGTTTCGGGTTGGATCATTTTCGGGTCACTGATAATAGAGAATTAGTCATTTCAAGTCTTTTCGGTACAATTAGATTTATATTTTGTCGGGTCATTTTTGGGGTTTGTTGGTTTCAGATCGGGTCATTTTGGGTCGGGTCAAGAAAGGTCGGGTCATGTTCGGGTCGGGTTAGGTCAATTCGGGTTTTCGAGTCACATTCGGGTGATGTAGTTCGGGTCTCGAGTCAGTCTTTTCGGGTCGGGTTACTTTTGCTAGGTCTAGGTATGGGGAGGCCTGTAATGTAGCCACACTTCAAGCTCAAGGGAAATTCGTGTGATGAGGCGTGTTAAAGTATCATTGATTGGACCTCAATCATTACGATAAGGTTTTGGCTAAGACGGTCTTCTAAAAACTTGAGAATGATTAAGATATGATCACTTGTGAGCAACGTGTTCCCCATACTTTTTTTTTTAATGTTGAAGAGGAGTATTCCTATACCGATGGGTCACATGTGGGACAATCTCCTTCGCGTTTATCAAAGGCAGATTAATAGATAAATCTTTCGACTTTGTTTTTTTTTCATTCACAAAAGTTGGAAATCGGATTTTTAACCATTTATTTAAAATGAGAATCCATCTTGTAAGTTTTAAGTTATTTGAGCAATTAAATTAAATTTTAGGAAAAAATATTGATTTAAGAGTTCATTTGGTTCAGTTTTAGGTGAAAAGGATACAAAGTAGAACGTTTATGGAAAAGTGTATGTGAAAGAGTAAAGTTTGTATAAGAAAAAATAATTAGGTATTAATAATAGTAATATTAAAATTAACAATGTTATTAATAATATTATTATTAATTAATATTCATATTCCTATTAATAATAAAAATATTAGTAATAGTATTAATTATATTAATATGAATATTATTGATTTTAATAACTATAATATTCATAATAATAACAATATTGAGAATGATTAATTAATAATAAATTAATGATGATCACGATAACAATAATAACAATAATAATAATAATAATAATAATAATAATAATAATAATTATTATTATTATTATTATTATTATAATAAATATTAATAAAAACTATTAAGTTTAAGATGTGCAAAATTGAAATGGGTTGAATTTAGTGAAGCTGAACTGAACTGGGCTGAGCTGAGCTGAGCTGAACTGAATAGAGCTGAACTGAACTGAACTGAGCTGAACTGAATTGAGCTGAACTGAACTGAATAGAGGTAAGCTGAACTGAAGTGAGCTGAAAATAAGTCAGAAAGAATAGGACCTTATCAATCAGACGTACCAATGTACCATCCAATCAACTTTGGTAATAGTTTCCCGCCACATGCATAAAATTGAAGGTTGCATGCAACTTTTCATGCGACAATAGAGAAGGCTTAATCAAACGGATTATCATGTCTTCATAGATAAGGTAATAGGTAGCCCTCCGAAAGGAAAAAAACTGTACGGTTTTATGTGAGTGCTATTGTGCTACGGACTACTATAGGGGGCGATAATTAGGACAAGTAGTGAACATAAATCACGACTATCACTTCATTGTGTTATTCATCGGCCATTTTTTTCATAATACTCCGTACTTCAATTAACTTTTTTAGCAATATACATATAGGCACGAGTTTAAAATTGATGATGACCAATAAACTTGCTAACTAAACACAAAAGTATAATAAATAAATAAATATAAGTAAAATACCCACATATATGCAGCATAAATTGTTGCACAAGTGTATATCCGCCTTCTATTTTACATAACCACCAATCCACCATGGCTTTTAATTAGAGTGATAAGTGATACTATTATAAATGATATAATGATCACCAATTATAGAAGATTGTTATGTTTTTTTGGACTTAATTTCAACTCATTTAAGTTTAGTTTAGTTTAGTTCAATTCAGCTTCATTCAATTCAGCTATTCTCTTCACAAATTACAGTAACTTTTATTTTAGTTCAATTCAACTCAGCTTCAATAAGTTCAATTCTGTTCAATTCAGTTCAGCTCCCTAATGGTAACAAAAGGGCTTCACTATGGCCAGAAAAAAAAGCCAACGTTAGTGATAACCAACCATATACAAAGTTATAGGCGATGTTCATGTTAAAGGCCTCAACATTCTCTCGATAAGGAAAGAAAAAAATATTCCCTTTATTCAAACCATTTATTTGTCTTTTCGTATTCTTTTTTGTGAGAACCCATGTATATAACTATATACGGAATATAAATTACTCCAAAAGCAAACAATTCGTTTGAACGAAGGAAATACATAAAATCGACGAGAGAAGCAGAATGCTTCATGCTTGGCTAAGGCGTAAGTGCGTAAGCATACACTAAGAAAAGTGTGGGTCAAATAAGGTATGAGTGGCATTAACAACCTAACTATTAAACGGGCCCCTATGATGGGCCTAAAGTCATTATTTGTTTTCAGATTTTATTGTTTGGGCCCAAGAAATTGTCCCCTGACATCACTTATTTACTTTGTCTACTGCAAGATCAAACACCACTATTATTTTCTAAAAAGATTCAATATTACGGTTCATATTCTTCATAGCCTGATCTTCGTAGAAATTTCAATCATGGTGATAAGATTTGATTGTTTTTCACTATGTACAAGTAGCGGTGTCCGGATGTACAATTAAAAGGGGTGAAAATCTTCGTAGAAATTTCAATCATGGTGATAAGATTTGATTGTTTTTCACTATGTACAAGTAGCGGTGTCCGGATGTACAATTAAAAGGGGTGAAAAATTTCAGCAAGGCCGAACGAGTAACACCATAAGATAAACTAGAAAAATTTCAAAATTTTAATCAAAAAATTCCAAGTTTTCATTTTCTAGCAGGGGCGACTGGCAGGGACGAAGCTAGGGTAAGATAGTGACCCGGGCCGCTTTTCACCTCGTCCGCGTCAATACACATTTATTATAGACCTCATATCGATCAATATTTTAGCATTTTCCGATAATAATTAAGATTCTAGATTAGGTTAATTATATAGGAAACATACAAATTAATATTTTTTTATGTAAATATTAAATTATACATTGATTTATTCAATATGCTTACTCCATATTTTATAGAGCGTTTTTTATTTACATGATGAAACAAATCGAAAATATAAATGATAATAACCAGTTCTATTATAAATCACGGTGCGACTAAAATCATAAGACAATCACTAATAATAGCAATATTCTTCACTAAATAAGGACAATGGTTTCCCACTTTCTCATTACAAGAATCCTTGTTAACTTCAAAATATAATATTTAAGGGACATAATGTATAATAAGCTAACTAATCTAGGCTAAATAAGAAATCGGGTTTTCTATCCTATGCCCAGTGGGCATAGGTTAAGAAAGCAAAAATAGAAAGATTTAAATGTTTACCTTGGAAAAATAATTAAAAGTAATTGTATATTACAATTTCCCATAAATACATCATTAAATTCTTTCTTTTTTTTGGCTTTCTTAACCTATGTCTAGTGGGCATAGGTTAGAAAAACTCATAAGAAATGTGTGAAAGAAAAAAAAAAAGCAAATTACGAAAACCACCGCTTCCTTGCCTCGAACACATGACTTTAGAGACTATGTTCTTAAAAATTGAATGAAGCGTTTACCACTATGCAACTACAACAATACTACTACATTTTACCACTATTTTATACTTATCCTTGAAATCTTTACCCGGGCCATGGCCCATTCGGCCCAGCCTTAGCTTCGTCTCAGGCGACTGGGTGAGCACCCCTGATAGCCCATCGGCCCTCCCTAGTTCCATCACCGTGACACATGTGTCACTATGACACATGAATTACATGTAAAACAATCAGATATTAGATAGTTTAGCTAGTAATAAAGCTACTAAAAGATGAAAATTATTACTCATTCAAAATCCGTCGGCCTAAAAACTTGCTCTTAAGTCTTAAAAGCACCCTATACACTACAAAGAAAGCGTCTGTTTTTTTTTTTTTTTGTTGTTGTTGTTGTTGTTGTTGTTTGGCAGCATGTAAATAAAGGTGTTCTTATACAATTGACATTGGACTCATTTGGTCAAATGCACTTATATTACTAATACCATAAGCTAAGACGAAAAAGTACCTACATCGGTTAACAGACATGTGTTGATGGCGTACTGCAGTGTAATATGCAAGAGCTCACACAAAATGACAAACCCTGACAAGCAGACAAAGGGCAATTTCAGAGAATGCAATAATCTTCAGGAATTTTGTAAAAATAGCAAATGACCTTAACAAATTATGAAACTTAGTGACAATTTAGTTAAGATAGTGAACTAAAACTGTACCAAAATTCAGGATTTTACAAGCCCTCTAAGTACTTTTAATAATTAGAAAACCAAACTGAAAGAATAGAAGATCAGACAGTCTTCTAAATTGATCTTTAATGATTAATTCTTGTAATATTTTGTAACTCACAAGGGATATAATTAACAAACTATTTTCCAAGCAAGCACATGAAATTAATCTGTTAATTTGGGTGTTTAAATTGGACTAACTCAAGCAAGCACAGAGCCAAACCCAATTCAATCAAACAATGTGACTCAAAACAGTTCAAGCAAGCACAGACCTGTTCTAAGACACACCACGGATCCTTAATCACCTTCTAAGCAAGTACAAGAAGATATTAAGTCTGACTTATAACTAAGATTCAGCAAAGTTAATATGATTTGCAAATTTTGAGAGAAATATCAAGGTTTTTTCATTAATCAAGTCCGCCTGAATGCAGTGGGGATCTAGGTTGCACGAAAACGGACACGGACACGGACACGGACACGGACACGACACGGACACGGGACACGACACTCCGATTTTTTTAGGACACGGGACACGGCAAAAAAAAACCAATATACATATTAAATTAAAGGGAATTTAAAGCTTATTACAACCAACATCTAAACTTTGGTCATTTAAAGGTCACAAAGTCCTAAAATGACGACCAATATTAATTTCTTATACGTCAAAATCAAACGTGTCTTACAAACTACAAAGTATAAATAAAAAGTATCAAAGGTTCCAAATTACAAACCCAAATTCGAGTCTTAAACACCATCAAGCCTCATTACCCGAAGAATGGCGCTATCATCAAACTCACCAATTTCTTTTTAACTCTCGGGTAATGTTAAAAATGAGTCCCAATGAAAATACCATCTCAATTCTCACGTCCCTTATTATAATGCAAAAGAGATTAAAAACCGAGTTCTTATTACCAAACCCGCATCTAATAAATCTCGAATGTGTCTAATTAATAGTACCACTTTAGTACTGCATGGTCCCATTGTTAGATGGTTGTCACGTGCACTATCAAAGAATTAATGGCTAAGATGGATTTAAATGAAAGTGGTTGTCACGTGCACTATCAAAGTCCTCTACAACATCCAGCACATCAAACAACATTTACACCTTACCCAATTCATCTTTTACCTATTTCAATTTGCTAATTATTTAAAAAGAAACTCCTTACGTCACATACCCAGAGACTCAAAGCTAACATTCTCATTTTCCCTAAATTAAAATTAAAACCCCCAAACCAATTTAGGGATTGATTTCCTGAAAACCACACGAGGCTGGTGAACGACGGAGGTCCCGCGACCAGCATAGGGAGGGCGAGAACGACGGCGGAAAAGCACGACGAAACAGATGATGCTCAACTGAGACAATGATAAAGGGAGCGGAGAGAAGCAGTGAAAGGCGAAAAGGAGGGGTACGGTTCGATGGTGGTGGTGGCGACTTTGGTGCCGCAGGTTTGTGGACGGTGGTGGCCTGGTGGTGTCGCGGCGGCCAGGGCCAAGTGGTCGGCGTTCTGGTCAACAAAATTGGAGAGACAGAAAATTGGGTTTTGTTGTTTTGTAAAGGCATAAATGCCGTGTCCACCAAATACGGGCCGTGTCCGCTTGTTTTGGACCGTGTCCGACACGCCGCGAATTAAAATAAAACCGCCGACACGGTTTTTGATGTGTCGGACACGTTTTGAGCCGTGTCCTAGGCGTGTCCGTGTCCGACACGGTGTCCGACACGGTGTCCGACACGGTGTCCGACACGGGAACGCCCAATTTTAGCTGTGTCCGTGCAACCTAGGTGGGGATAGAGATCCTTATATAGGCCTCTTCTTTGAAATCTCAGTACAATAAACCCTAGATAACTCCATCTAAGGGCCAGGATTTGATTTAGGAAGGAAACAAAAGCAATAAAAATATATTACAACGGATATAAAATGAATTAAAGCAAGCTGAAAAAAGAACAAAAGAGTTGCAGTCATGATAGTGACATGTTGCTCCTTGATTGCTGTTTCTCTTTGGCTGGGAGTGTAAGATCAAATGGCCTTGATCCAAGCACTAACTGATGCTCAAGGTGCTATATGGAAAGTGTTGAAACAAGCCAAGAGATCTTTTGATACTGTCGTTTCGTACCAAAAATAAATACCTAAGTTACAACTAACAGAAGTCAGCGGTAAGTAGGGTCGATCTCCACAGGGAGGCTAAGTTGCTATCTATCTGTTTAATTCGGTCTGTCAGGGTGTCACAGAAATGGAGGTTTTGATTGTATTGACTCAAACTATTAAGAGGTTAAGGAAGGAGAGGTAAAAATAGAAGGATTTAACAATAAAGAGAAGGGAATATGCTAGGAGTCGGTCTACCGTGGCAGCTAAACTATCGGTATACTGAGGCGATTAGACTATTGATAAGAAGAGCTATGGTCGTCACCTTTCGGTCCTTAAACCGCCCTAGAGCGTAAATAGCTTAGCTTTCACCCTCACTACAATACCCTATTGTAATTAAGCAAGTCTTCCCTTCCAATCTTTCGATCCAGGTCGGGGTTAACTAAATTTATTGGTCTCCCGCATGCATTCATTCGACCAGATAACAATTAAATTGCCTAATACAATTCTTATCGCCAGATTAATCTATTCAAGTCAATTATAACATGTTGCTACCACGGCTTCCCTAATCCTAACATACTAAGGGATTTAGCTACGCATAATTAAAGGGGAAACAAGAAATAAGGGAAGAACAGTAATAATAAGCATAAATTAAAGAAGAAAAGAAAGGGAAAGAATTAATACTTTGAATTAATGATCCTAATTGAAAAACAAAAGTAACGAAAGGGAAGTGACAGAAGAAAAGTAACGTGCGATGATCCACGGATGAAAAAGGAGAGAGTTTAAATGACGTCCTAAGCTTCCTATTTATAAGAAAATAGGATTAGCTAAACCTAATTGACGGAGAATAACTAAAAAGCCCAGCCCGTAGCAAAATCCACTCGATCGAGTGGAATATAACTACTCGATCGAGCAAACCTAGTTGAAACCGCCGATCGACTAACTAAATCACTCGATCGAACAAACACACATAAGGAAATGGTCGATCGACCGGAAAAAGTACTCGATCGAGTGAATCTTGACTTCAAAGACTCATTAATCTCGTTAGTTTGACTTTGACTTGTCCTTTTAGCTCCCGAAACGACTTTCACGCATCCCAAGACAGCTATAATTCCCGCTCCAAATCTACTCTTCCTCCAAATGCATGCAAAACGGACGGCAAATGGCTTGATTTCACTACTTTATGGTCCATTCCTGCAATTAAAGCAAAATACACCAAAGTAGCATATACGGGGCATTTCGTAGCATAAAACCACGATAAAAGCATAGAAATACGTGCATGAAATAGGCTAAAAAGACTATATAAAATGCACGTATCAAATCTCCCCAAACCAAACCTTTACTCGTCCTCGAGTAAACTAAAATGCAACTAATGGAACGGAAAAAGATAACTCAAAGCTAGCTACAAATGCCCACTTAAGCCGATTTAATGCAAGCAAACTAACTCTTATAGCAAACAGTCAAATGCAAACAAGTTATAGGACGTTTATAAATAAAGCTGAACCGTCGACCTTGCAAGACCTTTAACAATGGACTCTCACGGGTCACTCTTCTCTCATGAAGCAAAGGGTAAGCATATGAATGTAAGAGAGAAAAAGAAAAATAGTCGCTCACCTAAACTACGACCCACATAAACATGCATGCAACTAATATGATAGACAATTCTAGCTACCGTACACACATTCCAACCAAACGAGGTCCTGTCACAGCCGAGGGCTTACAAAAATATGGTAAAGTGAGGCAATGGGTAAGAAAAGGCAAAACATGTATGGGAATGTGGAGGTATAGGCGGCCAAGCTAGTACCTAAACAAAACCATATGAAACATATCCATTTCTAACTCAATTATGAATTTAAGCACATGCCCTTCATTCGGCACAAAATCTCACCAAACCGAACTGAACTAACTCCTCAAAAGATATAGATAAAGCATAGGAGTAGAAACCGACTAATCAACAAACAACATCTCTTTTTTTCAAATTTTTCTTTTCTTTTTCTATTTTTTTCGGTTTCTTCTTTTTCTGAATTCTTTTTTTTTTCTTTTCCATTTCGAATTTCTTTTTTTTTCAACTTCTTTTTTCACGTTTTTTTCTCATCATCCTCCTTTTCTTCATAAGTTACCAACTCCGAATCAATAGATGCAAGCCAAACTTGATACAATAGACAATATACCGCAGAACAATCTAAACTAGCTTGACAAGGCAGGCTGAATTTGGAATGTAGCTAAGGGTCAACAGGCAAATTTGGCTAATGTGGAGTTAAATGGGTAAAAATGAAAGAAAGGGAAAATGTAGGCACCTCCCTGCATGTGACACCAACCACTAACCCGAATGTATGACGGCAAAAAGCAATTGAATTTCATATACGTGCAAATTAATGGTACATGCTATGCAAGGAGTAACTACTCACAATCCTACATGAAACTGGTCATAAATGACACCAGTTTATAAGGCTCTAATTCCTTAGAAATTATAAGTAGGTTGCCAAAATTGCAGGTCAAGTCTATTCGTTCAGCTAAATTAAACATTAACTCGTAGATATGCGAAAGACAAAGCTAAAAGATAACAGTTCATTGCAAGGCTTAAGCAAAAAGACAAATGCAGTGCAGTTTCATCACTGAAATCTACCGTTCCGACTCAACCTATATGCAAAAATAAACATGAAATTTTTTGAATTTTTGAAATTTTCTAATTTTTATGGGATTTTAATTTTTTATGAAAATAAACAACCATGCATACATAAATTAAATGTGATAACAGAAATGCAATAATAAAAAAACAATATGCAGACACAGATATGGATGCATAACCTCCCCAAACCAAACCGTGCAATGCCCCCATTGTACCAAAACATGGAAAGGAAACGCAAACTAAAGGAGGAAAAGAGTGAATGCGGAAAACTTACAAGATACGCGAATAAAGGGACCTCCCCAAACCGACCATGAACATGGGAGGTTGCTAAGGCCCGGAAAACCGTCTCAGGAAGCTGATACAAGTCAACAATACTCGGTCAAGAGGAATAGTGTCTGATCGAGTGGAATGGTGCTCAAAACTGCTCGATCGAATGGAATTTAGGTCGATCGAGTGATTTCTCATCCTGAAGGTGGTCGATCGAGTAGATTAATCACTCGATCGAGAGGATCTCTCAGCTAAAGTGCTCGATCGAGTAGAAAAACTACTCGATCGAGTGATTCTCAATGTATTTCCTGTAAAACGCAAATAAAACAGCCCGCAAACTAACAAGACAAGCATACTGAGATAGTTTATGGTATAAAAAACCATTTATTACAACTGGAATGAAATAAAAACAAAAAATAAAATCGCCGGGTTGCCTCCCGGGTAGCGCTAGCTTCAGTCAGGTCCCAGCTCGACCTTCTTTTTCTTCGAGCCCCTCTAATTAGTCACAATCAAAACAGCTCAAAGCGCGCAGCACCAAATCATACATCTGCGCATGTGCTACACAAAAGCATAAGTAGCACCATAGTGGAACAAAAGTATAGGAATTAAAAATGTTTAACCGTTTAAGTTTAACAAATTTCCTATGGGAGCTCCTAAATTTATCCACATAATAGAGGAGCGCGGGAGCAATTGTCAATAGAGTAGGGTATCGTTTCAGATTAACGAACTTGAAATGATAAGGACGGTGAAAAATCTTTAAATTAATCGACCACATGAGAGGAGGTATAGCTTTAAAAGAAATAGCGCGAGTCAAACGAGGCAATATACTATTAAAACGAACAATAATAAAATTATCGTTTACTACCTCAGGTTGGTTGCTCTCAACCACGGAATCACTGACAAAAGAATGTAATACCTCATCCGTGCTAGGAGCAAATACCGACTCAATTTGTCCTTTCGTCGCCTCGGTGAATTCACCCATAAATCTCGGCTTCAAGTGTGTCCGACTCGGCTTTGAATAAGGGAGACTCACCGTATCCATTATCATCATCAAAATCGTCATCTAAATCAAACCCATATGACGAATCAAAGCTCCCAATGGCCAAATCAGTCGATCGAGCAAAATAATCACTCGATCGACCAACTTCCTCCTGAATTCCACTCGATCGAGTGGAAATATCACTCGATCGAGCACTTTCTCCTGGAAAATCACTCGATCGACTAATATTAGTCACTCGATCGAGTGATTCCTCCTGTACAGGGCTGAAATCTTCGCGTAAGCTAGTGAAATATGATAGAAACTCGTCGTCGGAGTCATAAAAGTCATCCTCAGCATTGGGCAACACGGTTTCCTCAGGGGAAAACCCGCTCTCAGCAAGGTATACCTCTTCTTCTTGCATCTCAGCTGCTAACTGAGCAATGTGTGACTCCAGCTCAAGGATTCGAGCGTCCATATGTCTATCACTCTCTTGTATTTTGAATACAAGCGTCCCCATTAAATATGTCAGCTCCGCGATCTCCTCTATCTCTATCTCAGCTGCTAACTGAGCAACTACAGACTCGAGCTCATCAACTCGCGAGACATATTCTTGCGCTTGGAATGCAAGTGTCTCCATCAAGGATTTCAGCTCCGCAAATTCTTCTTCTTGTATATCGGGAGGATCTTGTTGCGGTGGCCATTGATAGGGTGGATGTGGCGGCACAACTACAGCTGCATTGTGCTCAGCAGTACCACATCCCCAAGATTTCTTCCTTTCCCAACTAGCGGGTTTTTCACTTGGGCTTCAAACCGAGCAATTAGTCGGAGACGGATGTCATCTTGGCAAGAGGGATCGAAGGTACTCAAGCCTTCCCTTCGATAATCTCCCTCAGTAGCCTGTCTAATAAACCTGTAGGCCTATCAAAACAGCACTAAAGAAAAAGATAAGAACGTCCTCAAGGTACTTAGTCTTCCCTTGAGGCGAAATGACAAACAAAGTAAAACAGATAAAAAGCGTCGCCTCCCCGGCAACGGCGCCAAAATTTGATACTGTCGTTTCGTACCAAAAATAAATACCTAAGTTACAACTAATGTGTCGGCGGTAAGTAGGGTCGATCTCCACAGGGAGGCTAAGTTGCTATCTATCCGTTTAATTCGGTCCTGTCAGGTGTCACGAAAATGGAGATTTTGATTGTATTGACTAAAACTATTAAGAGGTTAAGGAAGGAGAGGTAAAAATAGAAGGATTTAACAATAAAGAGAAGGGAATATGCTAGGAGTCGGTCTACCGTGGTAGCTAAACTATCGGTATACTGAGGCGATTAGACTATTGATAAGAAGAGCTATGGTCGTCACCTTTCGGTCCTTAAACCGCCCTAGAGCGTAAATAGTTTAGCTTTCACCCTCACTACAATACCCTATTGTAATTAAGCAAGCCTTCCCTTCCAATCTTTCGATCCAGGTCGGGGTTAACTAAATTTATTGGTCTCCCGCATGCATTCATTCGACCAGATAGCAATTAAATTGTCTAATACAATTCTTATCGCCAGATTAATCTATTCAAGTCAATTATAACATGTTGCTACCACGGCTTCCCTAATCCTAACATACTAAGGGATTTAGCTACGCATAATTAAAGGGGAAACAAGAAATAAGGGAAGAACAGTAATAATAAGCATAAATTAAAGAAGAAAAGAAAGGGAAAGAATTAATACTGAATTAATGATCCGGAATTGAAAAACAAAAGTAACAGTGGAAGTGACAGAAGAAAAGTAACGTGCGATGATCCACGGATGAAAAAGGAGAGAGTTTAAATGACGTCCTAAGCTTCCTATTTATAAGAAAATAGGATTAGCTAAACCTAATTGACGGAGAATAACTAAAAAGCCCAGCCCGTAGCAAAATCCACTCGATCGAGTGGAATATAACCACTCGATCGAGCAAACCTAGCCAGAAACTGCTCGATCGACTAACTAAATCACTCGATCGAACAAACACACATAAGGAAATGGTCGATCGACCAGAAAAAGTACTCGATCGAGTGAATCTTGACTTCAGCAGCTCATTAATCTCGTTAGTTTGACTTTGACTTGTCCTTTTAGCTCCCGAAACAGCTTCACGCATCCCAAGACAGCTATAATTCCCGCTCCAAATCTACTCTTCCTCCAAATGCATGCAAAACGGACGGCAAATGGCTTGATTTCACTACTTTATGGTCCATTCCTGCAATTAAAGCAAAATACACCAAAGTAGCATATACGGGGCATTTCGTAGCATAAAACCACGATAAAAGCATAGAAATACGTGCATGAAATAGGCTAAAAAAACTATATAAAATGCACGTATCATCTTTGTTAGAAGTTTTTCCCATGCCTGGCCAGAAATGACAATTCTACTTTATGCATTTTGTCCTTCCTGCAACTTGTTTTCAACTTGATTTTTTGTGAGATGCATTGGAAATCAAGCATGGCTCCCTAGGATTATTTGAACCTAGTTGAATAAAGATTCAACTGGCCAAGGTGGCAGCTGGTGATTAACCTGGAACTTGTACTTTTGGCATGGTAAAGTTGGACTGATAGTTGAAGTGGCCTGAACATTGTTGCTGTGTTTGGTAATGGCCTGTTTTTGGCTTGTTGTGGCTTGGCCAGTGCCTGGCAATCCTAGGCCATGGCTTGGTAGTGTAAGGTCATGGCTAGGCTGTCCCTAGCTACCCTCCAAATGATCACCGACCTGGCCTTCAGCTTCTGCTACAACCCCCTAGTTGAACATGGCTTGTCCTCAAGCCTGTATCCTCCTCATCTTTAGAATCTTCATAGAAGGGACTAAGATCACCCATATTGAATGTTCCATGAACCCCATAGTCCCTTGACAACTCAAGCTTGTAAGCATTTGAGCCAATTCTTTCCAAGACCTCAAATGGTCCATTTGCTCTAGGCACAAGCTTGTTCTTTCTTTTTGCTGGGAATCTTTCTTTTCTTAGGTGTAGCTATACCAGATCTCCTGCCTCAAATTCTTTTTTCTTCTTAGGATTCTTGGATTGTTTCTTGTACAGCTCATTGGACCTTTCAATTTTTTTCTTCACTAATTCATGTAACTTCAGCATTGACTCAGCTTTCTTTTTGGCATCCCAATTCATTTCTACCCTTGGTACTGATGATAAGTCTAGAGGCATGAGAGGATTTACTCCATAGAATACTTCAAATGGACTATGATCTGTTGCAGAAGAGGGTGCCTTGTTGAATGCAAAATCAGCTTGAGTTAATTTCAAATCCCAGTTTTTCAAAGACTTGCTGACAATGCACCTTAGAATCCTTCCAAGTGTCTTGTTGGTAACTTCTGTTTGGCCATCAGTCTGTGGGTGGTGAGATGTGCTAAATAGTAGCTTGGTTTTGAGCATCTTCCATAGGGTCTTCTAGAAATAGCTCATGAATTTAGTGTCTCTATCAGACACTATAGTCTTAGGAATCACATGGAGCCTCACTTTCTCCTTCAGATATAGAATTCCTTGTCATAAGTTGAATACTTCAACTTGGCCTCATTCAATTTCTTACTGAAATAAGCCATTGGTCTCTGGCCTTGGATCAGGACAGCTCTTATCCCAACCCCACTGGCATCACATTCTACTTCAAACAGTTGATCAAAGTCTGGCAACTTCAGAATGGGAGTCTCACACATTAGCTTCTTGATTTTCTCAAAGGACTGTTGGGCAGCTTCAGTCCATTGGAAATCTCCCTTCCGCATGCACTCAGTCATAGGTGCAACAACTGAGCTAAAGTTTTTGATAAATCTCCTGTAGAAAGATGCTAGACCATGGAATCCCCTTACTTCTGTGATTGTTTGTGGGATTGGCCATATCTGCATTGCCTTGATCTTTTCCTGATCAACTGATATCCCCCTCCCAGATATAATGTATCCCGGAAATGATACCTCATTGACCAGGAAGGTACATTTCTTAAGCTTCCTATACAATTTCTGTTCCCTGAGAATTTTAAAGACTGCTTCCAAGTGTGACAGATGCTCAATTGGACTGCTGTTGTAGATGAGTATATCATCAAAGTATACTACAACAAATCTCTCAAGGCAAGGCCTTAGCACCTCAGTCATTAGCCTCATGAAAGTGCTTGGGGCATTAGATAGACCAAATGGTATGACAAGCCATTCATACAGGCTATGCTTTGCCTTAAAAGCTGTTTTCCACTCATCACCTTCTCTTATCCTCACTTGATGATACCCTTGCCTGAAATATATCTTAGAATAGATCATGGCTCCACTGAGCTCATCTAGCATGTCATCCAGTCTTGGAATGAGGAACCTATACTTGACTTTGATGTTGTTTAAAGCCCTGCTATCAGTACACATCCTCCAGGTTCAATCTTTCTTTGGCACCAGTAAAGCAGGCACTGCACATGGACTTAGTGACTCCCACCCCCCCCCCCCAAAGCCCTTTGTCATCAATTCCTCAATTTGTTGCTGCAGTTCCTTGGTTGTTGTGGGATCACATCTGTAAGTTGGTGTGTTTGGGAGCACAGAACCAGGTACAAGATCTATGTGGTGCTCAATTCCCCTCAGAGGTGTTAATCCACTAGGTAACTCATCTGGAAAAACCTCTTTGTATCTCTGAATCAGAGACTCAACCTCTGCAGGCACACCAGTTCTCTCCTCATTGTTGATCTCTCTTGATAGCATAACTATCACAGATTATTCTTGCTTTATTTCTTTAATCATGGTTGCCTCAAATAGAAATAGAACTCTATTGACCTCCTCAGGTATGTTAGGACTTCCATAGCCTCTTTCATTGGGTGGCAAGGGAGTCAGAGTGACTTTCTTGTCATTATGCTTGAAACTATAAACATTATATTTGCCCTGGTGAGTGGTGTTCCTATCAAACTCTCATAGCCTCCCTAGCAGCAGGTGACATGCATCCATAGGGATCACATCACACAACACTTCATCTTTGTATACCTTTCCAATTGAAAAGGAAACAATGCATTGCTTATCAACCTTTACCTCAGAGCCCTTGTTCAACCACCTTAACCTGTATGAACTTGGATGATCTTGGGTGGGTAAGCTCAGCTTGCTGACCATGGTGGTGGAAGCTACATTAGTACAACTACCTCCATTAATGATCAAATTACACACCCTTCCTTGGACAGTGCACCTGCTCCTGAAGATTAAGATCTTTGATCAGCTTCTAGGGGAGTTGGTTGAGAGTGCATGACCCTCCATAGGACCAAACTGTGCCCTATGTTAGGGTGGGCTACAACTTGTCCTTGACATGTCCCCTCCTCAGTTTCCACTTCCTCTAAGACCAGTGTCTCATCTTCCTCATACTCAACTAGCCCTTCCCTTTCCCACTCTTCAATTTCCATAACTGTGAGAGCCTAGTTAGAAGGACATTCCTTCTTAAAATGGCAAAAACCTAGGCACTGAAAATATTTGATTTTGTCCCTGGATAGAGGTGGGTTAGCTTTAGGATACATGGGTGCCTTTCCCTTGTCTCCTGTGGGTTGGGTTGATGGTTTAGGTGTTTCAGTGATTCTAACACCAATATAAGGTTTGAATGCTGGTTTGGTGGGGAATTTAGGTGTTACAGGTTTCACTTTTCCCAATTTCTCAATCCTCAAAGCCAGATTGACAGCTTCATCAAATGACCAAACTTGTTGTATCCTTACTCTGCTAGCAATCTTAGGATCTAAACCCTCAACAAACCTAGCAATCGTTTGCTCAGGCTTTTCAGTGACCTCACATTGCAGAGTTAGCTGTTTAAATATCTAAGATAGGCTTCTACAGATAGCTGGTCTTGCCTCAACTGAGTCAGCATAATAAAAATATCCTGGGTGTAGTCTTTGGCTATAAATTTCTCTTTTAATTTCTTTTTCAATCTAGCCCAAGACCTGATTGGTTCTTTACCATCTCTAATCCTCTGGTGTTTCATGCTTTCATACCAAAGATGCGTATCCTTTGAGTTTTAAAATGGAAACCTTAAAGGCTTTCCTGTCATTATACCATTTAAACTCAAAGACTCTCTCAACAGACCTAAGTCAATCTAGCAAATACTCAGGATTTAAACTACCATGAAAATCAAAGATTTCTACCTTAACATCTTTATCTTTAGTTAAGTAGTTACCTTCTTCCATCATAGACTCTTCTGACTCTGAGTTGATCTCTTCTTCATTCTCATGTTGTGGTTGGCCTCTTCTGCTCCAAAGAAACCCATACCCCTGCCTCTTCCTCTGTAGGGTGGTAGTCTTACTCTTTCTGGAGTAGGACTGTTTGCCATAACAGTGTTCACAGCTTCAAGAGTCACATTAACCAGGTTGGTCAACTGATCCATTTTAGTTTCAATACCTGCTAGTCTTTCCTCACTCATTGGGTTGTTTTTGTGTTTTTGAATATAGTTGAGGAATGATTTTTCTCTCACTCGGGACTAACACAAGGTGGGATTTTGTTATAACATGTGCTCTGATTATCAGAATTTGCAGTGTAATATGCAAGGGCTCACACAAAATGACAAACCCTGACAAGCAGACAAAGGGCAATTTCAGAGAATGCAATAATTTTCAGGAATTTTGTACATATAACAAATGACCTTAACAAATCATGAAACTTGGTGACATTTTATTTAAGATAGTGAACTAAAACTGTACCAAAATTCGGGATTTTACAAGCCCTCTAAGTATTTTTAAAAATTAGAAAACCACGCTGAAAGAATAGAAGATCAGACAGTCTTCTCAATTAATCTTTAATGATTAATTCTTGTGATATTTTGTAACTGACAAGGGATATAATTAACAAACTATTTTCCGAGCAAGCGCATGAAAATAATCTGTTAATTTGGGAGTTTAAATTGGACTAACTCAATTCAATCAAACAATGTGACTCAAAACAGTTCAAGCAAGCACAGACCTATTCTAAGACACACCACAGATCTTTAATCACCTTCTAAGCAAGCAAGAGAAGATATTAAGTCTGACTTATAACTAAGACTCGGCAATGTAACACCCCGGCCCAAACCGGGTCGGGAGCGGTTACTTCTGATAGCTCACCAGGCTGTGTACATGGCCCACAGATCAACACGAGTCCTTTATAGCGCATTTTATCCTCACTCATTCGCATCCTGGAAACCTTCCCAGGAGGTCACCCATCCTAAGACTACTCCCAGCCAAGCACGCTTAACTTTGGGGTTCTTTCGCATGGATGACCATAAAAGAAAGTGCACTTTGTTGATATGAGTAGTACTTCAAATCCCTTTAAACACTAGTCATTTAAGCTTATCACTGGAACTCTTCAATTAACGTGGGGTGTTACAATCACCCCCACTTGAAGAACGCAACGTCCTCGTTGCGCCTGGGAGCATAACCGTTAACCCAGAATCCTCCCCTGCTATGTGTGTGATCACAATGGAGCGTATAACCACTACATCCAGGAGCGTATAACAACTGCCTCCGATCACCACACGGTCGCAGGGTTGCTCTAATACCACTTGTAACACCCCGACCCAAACCGGATCGGGAGCGGTTACTTATGATAGCTCACCAGGCTGTGTACATGGCCCACAAATCAACACGAGTCCTTTATAGCGCATTTTGTCCTCACTCATGCGCATCCCAGAAACCTTCCCAGGAGGTCACCCATCCTAAGACTACTCCCAGCCAAGCACGCTTAACTTTGGAGTTCTTTCGCATGGATGACCATAAAAGAAAGTGCACTTTGTTGATATGAGTAGTACTTCCAATCCCTTTAAACACTAGTCATTTAAGCTTATCACTGGAACTCTTCAATTAACGTGGGGTGTTACAGGCAAAGTTAATAAGATTTGCAAATTTTGAGAGAAATGTCAAGGTTTTTCATTAATCAAGTCTGCCTGAATACAGTGGGGACAGAGGTCCTTATATAGGCCTCTTCTTCAAAATCTCAGTACAATAAACCCTATATAACTCCATCTAAGGGCCGGGATTTGATTTAGGAAGGAAACAAAAGCAATAAAAATATATTACTACGGATACAAAATGAATTAAAGCAAGCTGAAATAAGAATAAAAGAGTTGCAGTCATGACAGCGACAGGTTGCTCCTTGATTGTTGTTTCTCTTTGGCTGGGAGTGTAAGGTCAAATGGCCTTGATCCAAACACTAACTGATGCTCAAGGTGCTATCTGGAAAGTGTTGAAACAAGCCAAGAGACCTTTGTTAGAATTTTTTCATATGTCTGGCCAGAAATGGCAATTCTACTTTATGCATTTTGTCCTTCCTGCAACTTGTTTTCAACTTGATTTTCCGTGAGATGCATTGGAAATAAGGTCTGGCTCCCTAGGATTAATTTGGACCTAGTTGAATAAAGATTCAGCTGGCCAAGGTGGCAGCTAGTGGTTAACCTGGAACTTGTACTTTTGGCCTGGTGAAATTGGACTGAGAGTTGAAGTGGCCTGAACATTGTTGTTGTGTTTGGTAATGGCCTGTTTGTGGCTTGGCCAGTGCCTGGCAATCCTAGGCCATGGCTTGGTAGTGTAAGGTCATAGCTAGGTTTTCCCTGGATACCCTCCAAATGATCATTGGCATGGCCTTCAGCTCCTGCTGCACGTACGACTGGCTGATCACGGATTTCAGCAACTTCATCCTTTACCTTCTTGAAGGGACGAACCGAGCTAGCCAAATGGTAGACCAAATCTTCACTCATCATAATAGACAAAGTTTCGAAAAAATACCTGCAACAAGACCCAAAAGTGTGTCTTGGAGATTCATCTCTTTGGCTATGATACACATCATCTGGAACCCAACGAGACCCTTGATCCATCGAGAGAGAAAGTGCACTTACGCCACAAGGACATAGAAAGGGGAAGTGGAACACAGACCAGGAAAGTCTGCCTCCAAAAAGGAGAGAAAACTCCTACACTTTGGGACACCATCACTACGGACTAAGGAATTTTTTTCTCTCTCTAACTTCCTAGAGAAAGCTTCTTCTCTCTTTTGAGAGCACGTGTCTTCCTTTGTTCATGTTCCGCAACTTCTTCAACTTGTTTTTTCCTCTCTTTCCAATCCATTCTTCTTCTACTTTTTGATTCCCCAATGTTTGTGTCAGTTCACTACCAGTAATAGCATTGGTTAGGGTGGTATAATCCATTATTTCTGTCTGCAATTAAGTTGCTTCCGTATTAACTTAAGCCTACCTACTTATAATCATTGCTCTATTGTGTAATTAATTGGGTTTTCGAAACCCCAAAATCCTCTTTCTGCAAATTTGGGGATTTCTACCGTGTAAATCCTTATATATTCCCCCTAATCATTCTTAATCAGACCATTTAATTGGTGGTCTGCTTTTTGTGCTGCTCAATAAATTTTCCTCCAATCCGTTTGGGTGCTGCTTTGATTTGATTGCGGTGACGCTTCAACTCCTCATATTAGTGAAATTTTTATCCTCTTAAACTTCCTCTATTTAATCCTTGCAATGGTTGTGGGTTTATCACCACAATCATCTCATTTTATCAATCTCAAAAAATCAAAACAATTTCAAAATCCAAAACATAGGATCTCAAAAAACTGTTCTCCGGATACAACGATGGATTTTGAAAACCAATTTGGAAGATATCATCAGGGAGTTACTGGGGATGGGGTTGATGTTCACTAAAATGTTGATAATCATCAAAACGTTCATCAGACTTATGCAAATGCGGATTTCAATCCCATGATTCCGCTTCATGCCAATATCTGGAGACATCCAAGATCTGGAGGGGTGATAAATGTTGACCCTACTGAGTTGGGACGGTCAAGGGAGTTCTGGGGAAACTGCATTTTGGGCTTCTTGGTAGATTATCGTCTTTTTTAGGCGAAAAAGGTGAATGATGTGATTTCTAAACAATGGAGCTCCAATGGGAAGATTACTGCTTTTCGTATGGGGGAGGTTTATGTCTTCCACTGCGAGAATTTTAAAGACATGGAAGGACTCTTATCAAGAATAACAGTGACCATTGATGGAGTAGTGATGGTGTTGGCTAGATGGTTCCCTGACACTGTGCCTCGTACAGTGAGGTTTCCCTATGCAGAAGTTTGGGTGCGTGTGTGTAGGCTGCCTTTTGAGTATTTTAACATGCATGTAGCACAGGTGGCGGGTAAGCTTCTCAGTCATCAGTATCATGTTGAACCTTTTCATATTGTGCTTGATAATGATTACCTTAGATTAAAGGTTTACATTAAACTAAATGAACCACTTATGCCTGGTTTCTTCTTGGCGATGGATATGGGTCATTTACTCTGGGTGTAGTTTAGATATGAGGATATTTTTAAATATTGCATTAAGTGTGGGAAGATAGGGCATAAGGGGGCCCAGTGTAGGGAGAGGTTGATGACTGTTGTCTCGAGTATTGAAGGAATGTTGGATACGTCAGTGAAAAGGGTTTTGTTGTTTTTCAGGCACATAGTAACCTTACTATGTTTAACATGGATTTAAGAGATACACCATCTACTACTAAATACTTGTCATCAAAAGTTCATTTGGGAAACAATAGGAGAGGGACTGGACATAGGCGCGGGAGGGAATCACCATAAAGGGCTGTTGATTTTGATCTAGGGATTACCCCGGGGGGCGTGTTATTCCTGGTATGAGGTTTGCAGTTACTACACAACCTTTTGCTGGTCCTGTAGTGTTTCAGGTTGGTGGGAAATGATCTAATGCAAGAGGATGTGGTTATGAATGAGGCTTAGTGGGATCTGAATGGAGATGCAAGGGATAAAGATGCTGGTACTAATGTTGTGCTTGTACAGGAGTGGAAATGCAACCTGTTCCCAACCAGGGTTTGGGTGAGATGTTGTCTGGTGTTGGGGGATGGATTAATGATGATGAGAGCCAGAATGAAATGTATCATAGTGCTGGGAGGAGTTTGATAATCAAGGAAACAATACTAATATGTTGCAGAATAAAGTGTTGGTCCATTTAAAGGAAAATGATCCTTATGTAATATATGCTGGTCATGGGAGTCTGAGTGGTGTTCTGGACAGAGATCAGAGGATACATGAGGCTATTCTTAGTAGAGTTGAGGGGGATGTAGAGTGGGCACACATGGATGATGATCATAGAGGTTTTAATCAGACTTTTGATCCACCTCCAAGGGGGTTGCCTTTTATGTACCATTATCCTGATGGTTCTATTCACCAGGTGGTTGAAGGGACAAATTTTAATGGTATTGTGAATGCAGAGGTGGAAGAGCAAGGGGATAGCAGGTTAAATGGAGTGATTATCATTAGTGATTCTGACTCATCCAGTTCAATGGTGCCTGATCATTTATGGCTTCTGAATCCTGCTGATGAGACTGAAGACTCATCTGAGGTCAGATACAATGATGCTATTAATTTAATATCATCTGAAGATTCTGGGGAGGTTAATACTGTGCTTCAATTATCTATGAGAGGTATTGCTGAGATTGGTACTAATGAGGAGGGGAAGGAGACTTTGGAATAAATTAAAAAAAGGATTTGAACTTTTTCATTTTCTCGAGGATTTTCTTGCAAAACACTTTTGACTAGTGAAATCAAAAAACAAAGTCTCACTTTTGACAAAACCCCGTGATTTTCGTTGCAAATCACTTTTGACTAGTGAAATCAAAAAACAAAGTCTCACTTTTGACAAAACCCCGTGATTTTCGTTGCAAATCACTTTTGACTAGTGAAATGGATTTTTAAAATTCAAAAGCATCAGAATGCATACCAGGATTGAGTGGCCGGATGAGTGACTGCATCGATCGCTGACTGAGTGAATGCACATCTTGATTGGTCCCATTAGCTAGTATTCCCTGTTTTAATGAGGCTTTCTCTACCCGAGGTAAAGCCACTGCTAGTATAGCCCCTGTCCCTGAACTCGCCGGTTTGTGAATGCGCGAATCAAAAGTGGGCTAGTGGGTAATATCTCTGTTTCTCTGAAATCAATTGGCATTGATAGGAAGGATAAGGAGCTACAAGGTGGTTCATCTACTTTGAAGCCACTGAAAACATTGATTCAAGAAGCTGCTAGTAAAGAGGGATTTCTGATTGAAGGAGAAGAAGGCTGCAATAAAGGGAAAGGGAAGATGTTTGATATCCCTGCTGTTGGTTCAATGTCCAAGCTTGTGGCAGAAATTTCTTCAGGGAATATCTCAGATGGCTTTATGGGCCTGGCTGATGCATATCATATGTCTGATTTGCAAATTAGTCACAAGGAGAAAATTGGTAATGCCAGGAAAAAGAAGTGTTGCACTGAAGTTGTGGACTACATTGTGCCTGAAATAGCTAAGGAATCCTTGGAAAATGCGAAGGAGTATTTGAGACAACTTGCTAAGAGAAGTTGTACTGGGGAGGGTATTCTGAGGGGCTTAGAAAAGAAGAAAATCTATGGTTTTAGGGTGAATGTGCAGGATGTGGAAATGATTGACTCAAGTGATTCGTCCTCTTTTTCTGTCCATGGAGTTGCTGCTGATGCTGAGGAGGGTTTTGATGGCTTTGTGGAGGTTTGGCCTTCAGAGCCTCTTCACTCTCCATGATTGGACTCGTATGGAATTGTATGGGTCTAAATAACACGCTCTCCCCTACAATTCCAAAGATAAGAGCGTTATTAGATAGTAAGTACTATGATTTTATGTTTTTAATAGAGACCAAATGTAATGCTAGTAGTGTGTTCCCTATGTTTAGAACGCTAGGTTTTGTGAAACATTTTGGGGTTGATGCGGTAGGGGCATCGGGTGGACTATGGGTGGGATGGAAAAAGGAGGCTAAGATGAGCCTCGTAATGGCTTGTAAGAATTTTATCATCCTTTTGGTCGAGAAATATAATGGTCTCTTTTGGTATCTTGTGCTTTTCTATGGTGCGCCGGATCTAAACCATCGTCCAACCGTCTTAAGGGAATTGGAAAAGTGGATGGAGACGTGTACTTACCCCTTCCTTATTGTTGGTGATTTCAATCAAGTAGACTATGTATGTGACAAATTAACTAGTAGCCAACAACCAATTAGGGGAGCTAATGAATTTAATCTTTGGAGGATAAGAAATGAGTTGATTGATATCCCATTCAAGAGGCCGAGATTAACATGGTGTAATAACCGGAAAGGAGACAAAAGGGTGTATGAACGGATTGACAAAGCTATGGGATCAAAGGACTGGTTAACCTTCTTCCCAAATACGGGTATTAAACACTACCATATTCAATTGTCTGACCATGCACCGATTGAGGTGGATTACAGCTTACTCAGAATGAGCGGAAAAAACCTTATAAACTAGATGCTTGGGCACTTGATTATGAGGAATGTTTACAAGGTATTCGAATGGCTTGGGTGTCTAGTGATATTGGATCCCCGTCTTACCAGGTGGCTCGGAAACTGGCACGAGTAAGGACAAATGTAAAGAAATGGGCTTTGGACAAAAGAGGGGAATTGAGGAAAAAATGGGAGGACTTTGATTTAAATTTGGAGGAGGGAATGAATATTGCTATTACGGGAGGGGGTGATAAGGTTTACTCGAAGGTTAATGATGAAGTAAAGGATTTTTCAAGTGCTGCAGCGATTTTCTGGAAAAAACGAGCCAAAGTAAAATGGATGGTCGATGGAGATACTTGTACTAAGTTTTTCTTCAATTGGGTAAAAGGAAGGGCCGGCAGAAACTATATTCATGGTATAAAAGGCACGGATAGTGAGTGGATTTATGGGTCATTCCAAAAGACGTTCAAGACGCTTTATGCAGCTAATGATGCTAATGGTGAAATCATTAAACCAAGGTCCGACTCGGTTTTTCATAGTATTCTCGCATCTGTGAAAAGGAAGGTCTCGCATGATAACGCTGACTTCCTAAAAAAACCATTTACGGTAAAAGAGGTACGTTGTGCTGTTTTTCAAATGGGGCTTTTAAGTAGTCGGGGCCGGATGGTATACCTGCTTGTTTCTTTCAAAAGTGTTGGCCCCTCGTTAAGAGGGATGTTACAAAGGCTGCATTATCCATTTTATATTCGGGTCGAATCCTTAGAGAATTCAACAGAACTTTTATTACTCTTATACCTAAAACGGATAAACCGGAGGGAGTCTCGGATTATAGACCTATAAGCTTATGCAATGTTTTCATGTGTATTGTATCCAAATGTATTACGAATCGGATTGCTAGGGTGATGGGGTCCCTTGTGAGTGAAACTCAAAATGCGTTCTTACCCGACAGACATATTAGTGATAACATTCTGCTGGCACATGAAGCTATTCATAATATTCTAAATCATAAGAAAGGGAAATATGGTCGTTGTGTCTTCAAAGCGGACATGAGTAAAGCTTATGATAGAATTAAGTGAGATTTTCTGGAGGCGGTTCTCCGTAGGTTTGGTTTTCCAGATAATTTGGTGAAACTTATTATGAACTGCGTATCTTCTATTATCTATGAGGTATTGTTAAATGGGGCCCCCTACCTCGATTCCAGCCACGTTGTGGCCTGCGTCAGGGCGATCCATTATCCCCCTTCCTCTTCATTCTGTGTATGGAAGTGTTAAGAAGTCTTATGGAGCATGCCAAAGATACGGGGTTGATCAAGGGGATTGTCCTGTGTCAAGGGGAGGACCCCATCACGCACCTGTTTTTTGCTGATGACCCGGTCTTCTTTTTTCATGATAAAGGAAACTCTGCTGCTCACTTGAAAAGGATTATTGATTCGTATTGCGAGGCTTCCGGGCAAAAAGTGAATTTAGATAAATCAGGAATCTTTTTTAGCCCAAGTACAAGATTGGAAAAAGCTCAGCAGACTATGCGAATTTTAAGTGTACAAAACAGTAAGGGAATTGATGAATACTTGGGAATACCCGCAGAGTTCGAAGCGTCGAAACAAGGGATCTTTAAATCTCTCATTGATTATGTCATGAAACGCATCTCATCGTGGAATGGTATTTTCTTATTACCAGCGGGTAGACTTACCCTCATTTCTTCAGCCCTATCAAATCTATCTAATTACTTTCTATCGGTTTTCATAATTTCGGTAAGTGTGACAATGAAGATTAATTCGCTGTTGTCACAATTTTGGTGGACTGGGTGTAAATTGGGCAACAACATCCACTGATGTAGTAAGAATTTTCTGAGCGTTCCCAAGAGCTCGGGAGGATTGGGGATTCGGAATGTTGAGTGCCTTAATAAGGCTTTGTTGGCCAAACATGGTCGGAGACTTGTTTCCAGTGAAGAGTCATATTTTAGTAGAATCTTCCGTAAAAGTTGTTCGGGAAAGCTAAGTTTTTGGAGGGCATGGCTCCAAGAAATGTTACGGGCACATCATGGGGGGTGAAAAGTATTTTGTATAGGTTGGAGCTGATTATGGAAAAGATAGGATGGAAGCCAGGTTTTGAATCAACTCTGAACATTTGGTCTCCTAATTGGGTGAATGGTACGCGACCTGAACCGAGGGACTGTTTACAGGATTCAAACTTTCTCCATCTGGGAGATCTACAAGTTAGTAATCTATGGCATACCGATCACACCTGGAACGTGACCCTAGTGAAATTCTTGTTTAAGGAGAATTATGCTGCTCGTATCCTGGCAATTCCACTCTGCCAAGGAAAAAAGATGAGGTGTTCTGGTCGTACACAAATGATGGGGACTATTCTGTTAAAAGTGGAAATGGCATTGTGTTCCTGGAGTACCTAGAAAAAAAGGGTTCTGTCAAGGATAAGACAAGGATAAATGAGAAAGGGACGGAATTTTGCAGATTACGTTTATGAAAATTGCCAGAACCAAACATATGGAAGATCCTTCTTTGGAAGATTATTACAAATACTCTACCTGTGGGTAAGGAATTTGGAAAACGACGAATTGGTGTGAACTTTGAGTGTAGGATGTGTCTTGATAGCCAAAATTATGTTGAGTCAACTGAACATGATTTTAGGGATTATGGTGTATCCTCTAGGGTATGGGCATGATCAGAGCTAGGAATCAGGACGGAAGGAGCTGAAATGATCAATATTAGGGATTGGATCATTAACTGGATACGGTTTCTAGAAAATCTTGAGGAGGGTGAGCAAAGGATTCTTAGGTTTCTTGCTACGCTATGGGGTCTATGGATTTTGCGAAATAATACTGTCTTTAAGGGGTTTCGGTTGTCCTACATCTTCTCTTCAAATCCTTCTCCATGACTGTAGAGGCTAATCTACGGGGGCTTCAAATGGAGGCGGACAGAAAGAAAAAAGTGCAAAGATCTATGGATCTGGGGCAAACGGCCCTTAACCAAGACATAATGGCAGTTAGGGATGGTCATCCGGTGTACATTATTATAGGAAAGTGTGGGCAATGCAGGGTCACACGGGTGAAGGTGGATGCTAGCTGGGAGAAAAATTACGATGCTGCAGTAGGATGGGTGGTGTACGATATCGCTGGAGTGCTAATTGCCTGGGGAAGCAGGAAAATGTGAGCTGAAAAGGCATTGCAGGCGGAAGCTCTGAGCATTTTGGAAGTTTTAAGGTGGGCGGAGAACAAGGGTATCCTACATCTAGAAGTGGTGTCTGATTGTCTTCAATTGATTAATCAGATAACGGGGTTTGAGAGGGAAAATCATTCCATCAAGGGCATACTGCAGGATTTTAAGAGTCGTTATGTTTGCTTTCATTGTGTAGGTTTCTCTTATATTCCTAGGCATCTTAATACTATTGCACATGACATGGCTCGCCATGCCATGAAATTGTAAAAACCTTCCTTTACAGTTGTCAAAAAAAATCACTACGGACAAGAAACTCGTAGCCCAGAAAATCAAGTAAGTAAACAACTGGTAAAAAAGAAACCCATTTGAACAGCCTCCTGACCAAAACCATCTCTGAAGACCGGGTAAAGATGGGCACAACACAAACCGGATGAAAAGCCACAATCGTTTTTATTAACCCGAAAACTAAAGTAAACAACCCATAGATAAGGGGACATGACACCCCAAGCATCCATGAAGAAGTCGGAAAGATAAACCTATAAGAGGTCATTATTCAGAATAATAAAAGGTACGATACATAATGAAAAAACATTAACAAGAAGCGGAAATCACCACATCCGACCCAACCAACGACACTGCCAAAGACCCCGATTCCACCCTACCCAACACCCCTCAAGCAGACCGAAAAGAACCTCAGTAGCCATGAGCCCATGACCTCACTCCAACCACAGAAAGAGACTGACTCGACAAGCCATCCACGAACGACACGACAGACCCACCAAACACCAAAACCCGAAACAGACCCCGAGACTCCAAATTTCAAACGAACCTCCGGGACCATCGGCTTACATGCAACAAAACCAACCAAGAGGACGACTCAAACCGACACTAAACAACTAGGAATTGGGACCGACCTGTGGGGGAAGGGGCGAGGGGAAGGGGAAACACCAAATCGTCTGAAAACCACCACCACATACAAAACAGCAACACCAAGATGAGCTATACTCATCGACAAGACCAACGAACTCAAGGAAACGGGAACTTACCAGGGGTGGGGAAAGAGGAGAGGGAGAGGGGAGACACCCCTGGAATGCATGAGAGGCTTTCGATGACGGGACAGAGGAACGGAGGAACGGAACAACCTCAGAGCAACGACACGATAAACCATCGTAGCCAGCCGGACGATCGAGACGGAACCAAGATCCATAAAAACAAGAGTGAGATCGAGTCATAGAGGACGGTAACAGAGGGGAGTCGTGAGCAATCGTCGGAGATAGGTCAAGGAATGACTCCATCTCCGGCAATAGGGTAGGGGGAAAAGGAGGGGAATTGTGTGGGAAGGAGAGGTGACGGACCAAATGAAAGGATTAGGGTTTTTTGTTTTTTAGAGAGAGGGGAGAGGTTTTTTAAGAGAGAGATGAAAACTGACTAAAACAAATCAAACGGAGTGCCACGATTTCTGAAATTTGAAATTACGACCACTATGGAAGTATGAATAAGCAATAGATTATCTAACTAAAACAATTGGAAAAGTTTTCTAAGGTGTTTTAAGACATTGGGTCGTCCTTGACCGCGAAATGAATTTTCAATCACCATGATAAATTGGCCTTTTTCAGTTCTTACAGGCGTAAGCGTGACGAGGGTTTTGTAATTCTTATGTCAAAATGCAACAAAGAGCAAAATTATAAGCACAAAGATGAACACATTTCACACGTTACAGTGAAAATTCTGAATGGTCAGAACCCTGAACACAACTTCCACATCTTCCTGTTCGTCATAGTCGAGTTGAGTCTAGATTGGCAAATTCACAATACTCAGGATGACCTAAATCATACAAACACAAAACACAAAGGGAGGAACCTCACAGAAAAGGACCGAGCAAATTTTCTCCTCTTTATTTTTCCAGAAATAAAACAACAAAATTTAATTTCATCTGTTATTGACTTGAGGGAAAATCCATACATGATAACAATAGTTGTATCTGGCACAATTCACTCTCAAAATCATATGTTCTCAGGCATTATGTGATCCGTAAAACAGAAAGGGAAATCTCTCAAGGAAGTGAAATACCAAAAGGTTACGACAGCAAATGTCAACCATCATTGATTTGATGGTCGCACTTGATCTTGCAAATTTTCCACGATGTAAGCTGTATGCATCTCCACCAGGAGTTTAATGAGTGGACTCTCTACATCGCTCCCGGCGTCGGCCTTGTCACGTCGAATGCAAGTTTTTCCATTGGGAGTGACAAGAGTCACTTCTTCTTTACGAGTCTCGAGTTCATTAGCTACCACTGCATGCATATTGTACTTTTTAAGTGCTGCAGAAGCCTTCTCCAATAGAATCTGGACATCTGTCTCTAGCTGCTCACAAATGGGAAGAACATATCAACCAATACTGAAGTTATAATGGGGAAATAACAAGAAAATGCGGATTCGAACAGCAACAACAATAACCGAGCCTTTACGGCTTAACTCTTAAAATGATTTGGAGTAGCTAACATAACCATCAACTAATTAATCCCTAATTTTCAATCAACCAAGTACAGTATAATGGAACGTGATAGTGATCCAGAACCACCAAAAAATTAAATAGATGGAATTTGCAGCCAACTCTCAGTCACACCGAAAACAAAAACGAATGTGGACTCCAGAATATGCTTTATTTTCCTCTCAAGTGTCTCACCTCTTTACGGGAAACCAGTTTGACAAAAGATACAGACCAACAACTCAATTTGAGGTAGTATGCAGAAACTGACCTTAAAAGAGATGCCAAATGCCCGAGGAGCCCAGTCTGTTCTCAGCACCGAGAGCATCTTAGGCACTTGAACGAGGTGCATATTCAAGGGTCCTCCTGCAGACTGAATCTTGTGTTCTACCTGCAAATTTGCACGTGTCATTGTGTCAACAGTTATTTACAATATTCTTGTTCTTGGCCATTAAATTTAGATCATGAAAGTATGAAACAACTGGAGCAGAGAGGAAATGCTTGTTCATTATAGTGGACAAACAACAAACTCCTTTAGGCCATACATATGACATTCAAGTAAAAAAAATAAAAAAGACCCACAGGCCACAGAAGACACAGGAGAATTTGAACAGTCTATTTGAAGCTGAAGGCTACCAAAGAGATGCTGAGGAAGCAAGAGTTACTCTTTGAGTTTTTGCTACATATTTCATTTCTTTATTTTTTTTTTTTACCATTAACCATGGAATTGTGGAAGCCATGAGAAATATACTTCCAATAAATTTTTCGAATTGTAGCCTTGAAAGAGTTATTCAAAAATATACTTAAGAGGTGTTTTCTCATGTGAAAACATTGATAGAAAAACGTTTTAGGTGATGGTTCTCAACATAAAGGCATTAATTACGTCATGTCTCAACAACTTAGCTTGATAACTGATAGAGAAAATCAAGTTGCTCAGAAGGCAGTGTACCATGCTTTTCCACGGGACATAAAAATCTGAGACAGCAGCAGCAAGATAGAACATAGCACGAGGGCCAAGATCCCTAAGTGCGATCCCAATCATCTGTAGAAGCTGAAAAGATACCAAAAGATCAGTATAGAGCAATAAAGTTAGAACTAACCATGGTGATAGTTGATGAGAGAAAGTTTACCTGAAGATACTCAAATATAGTCATAAACCGAAGCTTTAACAAGAGTCCTGCTTCTATTGCCTGCCGTCAAAAAACCCACAGCAAGTCAACTAGCCTCCTCACTTTTGCTATTTCAAATGTAAGTGAGGAGAAGGCTTCAGGCTATGTAAACATAACTGACTAATAATATTAACACTAGATGGTGTAAGATATGGTTCTTAGTTCTTACTGCATGGTGATCTGCAATAGCCTTCGTGACAGCCTCGGCTTGTGACTGCTGCACTGGTTGAATGACAGAGGCGTGAACTTATAACAAAATTTTATAAAGAAAATGTTTCTACAACCATGAATGAAGCGCTTTGCAATACCTAGGAACAAGATATAGAGAAACATAAGAACTTAGTGGTAGAAATACAAACCTTGAATACTCGAGCCCTTAGTTGATTCGAAACATTCCAGCAATGGGTCATCCGGAAGAGATCTACAATATGGCTGACAGGTTCCTCTAAACCAGTTAACACAGTGGCTACTTCAGTAAAAGGTTACAACATTTACCAGCTTAGTTCATGAATCAAGTAAGAGAGAAGTACATAGTTACCTTCTATTGAGAAAGATGACTGCATATCCAGCCTTCAGAAAATACCTGCATGTTACACATTTAGTCCGGTTCATAGTGACCAGGAACCAGCTATGCTACTTGTACTAGAATAAAATAATGACGAACAAAGGATTCTGGTATTCAGAACTAATTATCCTCATTTTAACTGTTTTTCATTCTCAATGTTAAAAAGTTTGATTTTTGAAACTATAGCTCAAGTAACATACAGCAACAACAGATGAATATATTACTCGGTTGATGCAGCTCCTCTGTGACCCGAACTGAAGTTATCAATGTAGCGAACACATCTTTGTTCTAATGGAACAGTCGTACCACCAGACGTAATGCAAACAATCTTTCGCTCCGGCATTCCACTTCCTAATGAAGAACAGTCAACAGTCAACCAGAGCTAAAGCAATCAAACTCATGAATGTCAATCAATATGCAATAACTTACCTGCTGCATGAGAATGCCTTTCAACGAACTCCTTTAACTTTTCATTAGTAACAGAGCGATCTCTGAGAGGAGGTGCAGTGTCAAAAAAGTTTTCAACTTCCATAACAAAATTTTCCTCAAGATCTTCTATACTCCTTGAACCCATTGATTTTTGATCTCTTCACTCAGTAATAAGAAGAAAAGGATCAGAAATCACGAACCACATGCAAATACTATGCATGTTTAAAATAAAAAGGCAAGCATGTCCACAAAGACAAAGCAGCGATTGTTGGAAAATTTAACCTCAATCTGTTACCGGCGACAGAAGGACAAATGACATATAAGCGTGGAGTAAAATGACATATAAGCGTGAGAAAAATGACTGCAAGCTAATGATAATGAATCATAATAAACAATCTGGGATTAGCTACCGTCACACCCCGAATATGTAGCTAAAGAATTCTGCTTCAGGCTCCAGCAGATCATGATGAACCTAGAAAATAGCAAACAACATTCTTTGGCCAGACACACTGGATTTATCAAACATAAAATATGACTATACTACCAAGTAAACACTAGAAATGTAGTTTGGAAATATGATTATATCGTATACTAAACAATAACCACAAAATGTAGAAATATGATTATATTGTATACAAACCACCAAGTGTAGTTTCGAATCAGGTCTATCTACACCAACTGTAAATGCAGCAGACAACAAACGCTAAATTGTTGGTTTCCAGATTACACCTACAAAAGGCGCCCTTAACAGCACTTTTCAGCAGCAGCCATCTATAGAACCCGCGTCACACAAATTTAGACGGATTAAAACCCACTTCATCAACTATATTGTGGAGTCCATATCAGTTATGGTTTTAGGGGCTACTCTAAAACCAAATTATATCAATTATGGTGTAAGGGCTACTCTAAATTAAATTAAAGTAAATGATGGTACGATCTAAACTCTGAGACAATTGATGAATACTAATAAGAAAATGAAAATTTGACAACTTAAACTATACAATTAACAAGAAATTACTCCCTCGACGGTCATTTGTTTACCTATTTCACTTTGGGTGTCTTAGTCAATTGTTTACCTTTCTATTTTGTGAATGACTTTGATTTGATCCCTCACACTCAATTTGGGCCAGTTGTCATCCAATAATTGACCCCCTCCTTTTTCTTGGTCTTTGTGCCAAAACCAAAGGTAAACAAATGACGGGACGAAGGGAGTAACATTTAGCACGAGTCAATTAAGCCATCAAGAAACCTCCGAAGATGTTGTATACTAAGTGGAAACAAAAATGGCTAGCAGCCATATTGGAAAACATCAAATAGTAGGCCATTATTGTCCAGTACAGAGTCGCGACCAAATGTTGTCCCTTGAAATGTTCATCATCATCCTTTTTTTTTTTTTTATTCAACAACAGTATAACTTAATTTTGCAAAAAATTATGATAAATTGTCAAAATTATATTCCTTAAAAAGCCTATTGAAATAAATTCCCAGGGCATGAGACACTTATAAAGACGGTAAAATCTACCAAAATTCCAAATTCTGCAATAGCCACTATCGTAAATCAGTTTAAACAAATGATTGGGACGGAGAGATTATAATAATCAAAACATAAAAACGGAGAAGAACTGATGGAAAGTGTTAAATTCAACTACGGGCCTGGGCCGCACCCAAACGGAGGAGAAAGAGTCCACAACGTAGGCCCAAGAGGGTTCCACTCTAAAACCAATTGGCGATAGAGGGAGTAGCCCCTTGCCTTATAAAGTGGTAATTCTTCTCCTCTTTTATCAATGTGGGACAACCCTCACATGTGGAACTTTGAGTTTCTTCACACTCCCCCGCACATGTGAGGCCCACTTTTCACACAGACTGGACAAATTCATTCAACTGAGCAACTTTGCTCGTCCAGCTGCAAACATGGCCCAGTATTAACTCAGACCGGACAAATTCAACTGAGCAATTTTTGCTCGTCCGACTGCAAACTTTGGCCCATGAAAACCCAGGTCTTTAGCCATGGGCTCTGATACCATGTTAAATTCAACAACGGGCCTGGGCCGCACCCAAACGGAGGAGAAAGAGTCCACAACAGAGGCCCAAGAGGGTTCCACTCTAAAACCAATTGGCGATAGAGGGAGTAGCCCCTTGCCTTATAAAGTGGTAATTCTTCTCCTCTTTTATCAATGTGGGACAACCCTCACATGTGGAACTTTGAGTTTCTTCACAGAAAGCAATTTCATTTGGAATTTGTAAGAAATTTAAAATTAGGTTTGAACGATGAAAATTAGGGTGAGATCATGAAGAGAAAGATTCGAGGTTACCTGAGATAGTGAGTTGGAGGGAACCTACGGAGGAGGTGGATCCAGTTGCAATACTCAGTTCCGAATGTTTCGTAATTCTCAGTCAGTTTGATTCGTATAGATAGATTCGCCCAACAAAACTGGTGACCAATTGATTAAGCCAGTTGTGCTTTGTTTGTTACGGGGTAATAATTTCTTTGTTGCCTTGTTAGTTGTTACCCGTATCACCAAACTGATAAATGAGATTTTCTGTCCCATTTTATGTTTCATCTTGTGTTCCATTATCTTTTCTTGTGACATATCATTAATTTAATAGGAATTATTGCCATTTTTATTATGTGATGGATGATGTGTGGTAAGATAAAAGCAATGAGACAGGAGATAGGATACAGAAGTGGAATTTTGTAACCTTGTAATTGTAAGAGTGATATTATCCTTAGTCTTAAGACTCTTAACATGGGTCTGAGGCTCTGAGCAAAGTATGAGTATCAAACTTACATTTCGAGGGATAAAGTAGCATTACTATAGAGAAGTCTGAGAGAATGGGTCTTGGATTTCCAAGACCCACTTTAAGACCCGTGAATAGTATATTGTAGGGATGTCAGCGGGGCAGGTATATGCGGGTACCGGCTCGCAGCCACCCCAATTAAGGCGGGTATGGGTACAGCTTTCGCGGGTGGTGGGGCGGGGATGGGTTTTACGTCATACCCACCAAATACCCGTCTATATATAGAGCAAAGTTCTCCTAAGTCCTTTATATCTTTTGAGTCCCTAAGTCTTCATATGGGCCTTAGGATGAAGGGGATGGAGGGAGGAGATTGCATCTCAATGGAGGGCTAAAAATGCATCTAGCTAATCTTCCTCCCTAATCATTCCTAATCTCCTCCTCATTCTAATCTTATTCTTATCATCCACTCACTCATCTCTCTTTCATTCATTCCAAAATCAAAACCACATCTCTCATCCTCTCTTCCTCTCATCAGAAAACCAAAAAAAAAAAAACAAAAAAAAAAGCAAAAAGCAAAACCAAATCAAAAACCACCCGACCACCATCAACCCTCATAATCTAGTCCTCCGTGCATCCCCGCCCCCAGCCGCCCCACGACACCACCAATCCTGTCGCCTAACACCCGTCACCAACCAACATCCTTCTCCTCCCTTCTTTTCAGATCTGAAACCACCTTCCACCGCCGTCACCAATACCGCCACGCACCACCATACCTCACGACATCAACAACAGCAACACCGCGCCTCATTCACACTCGGCCTCCACAACCCAAAACCCGACACCTAACCACCATCCTCCCTCTTTCACGGCCACCAGGCCGGCTCCTCCCTCCTTCACGGCCCACTGCCATCTTCTGTTTCTCTTTTTTTTTGGGTTTTTGAGATCTATTTCTCATCACTCCTATCTTCTATTTCTCTTATTTTTTTTGGGGTTTTTTCGTTTATTATTTCAAATTTGTATTGTTTATTTGTATTGTTTCACATTTTCAGAAAAAATTGGGTTAATACCCTAAAAGAAATCGTTTTTTTTATTGTTTTTTTCGTTTTTTTTTCTGCATTTTTGAATTGTTATAATGTGTTGGTTGTTTGTTATAATGTTTTGGTTGTTATAATGTTTTGGTTGTTTTGAGTATTGTTGATAATTATTACTCGTGTAATGTTATAATAATTTCAGTATTTTTTTCGGTTTTTAATAATCTCATCTATTTTTTTCGGTTTTTCAATTTATTATTTTAGATCTAGTATTGTTGATTTTTTTGCTAGGTTATACGGACTATATTTTTTCAGATTTGTTATTTAAAATCTCGTCTTATTATTATATTGTCTTGTTTTATATTTTACAAATCACGCCTTGTTAATATCTGTCTTGTTATTATATTAAAATTACACTTTTTTTTGTTAAAATTACATTTATTTCTGTTACAATTATACTTTTGTCCGCTAAAATTACACTTTTTCCTATTAAAGTTACAATTACACTTTTTTTGGTTAAAATTACACTTATTGATGTTACAATTACACTTATTTCGTTAAAATTACACTTTTTTCTGTTAAAATTCCTGATAAAATTACACTTTTTCCTTTTAAAATTACACTTTTTTCTATTACAATTACCCTTATTTCTGTTACAATTACACTTTTTTTTGTTACAATTACACTTTTTCTGTTCAAATTTCACTCAATTCTGTTACAATTACACTTTTTCCTGTTAAAATTACACTTTTTTTTGTTACAATTACACTTTTTCTTGCTACAATTACACTTTTTCTGTCACAATTACACTTTTTCTTCTTACAATTACACTTTTTTTTTGTTACAATTACACTTTTTATGTTAAAATTACACTCAATTCTGTTACAATTACACTTTTTCCTGTTAAAATTACACTTTTTCTTGTTGGAATTACGCTTTTTCTTGTTACAATTACACTTTTTCTGTCACAATTACACTTTCTCTTCTTACAATTACACTTTTTTTTGTTACAATTACACTTTTTATGTTAAAATTACACTCAATTCTGTTACAATTACACTTTTTCCTGTTAAAATTACACTTTTTATGTTAAAATTACATTTTTTTCCTTTAAAATTACACCTTTTTACTTTAAAATTACACTTTTTTCGGTTAAAATTACACTTTTTCCTGTTAAAATTACACTTATCTCTATTAATGACTAAAGTTACACTCTTGGACTAAAGTTAGACAGACTAATTTGGACTATTTGGACAATTTGGACTAACTAATTTGGACTAACTAATTTTGGACAATTTGGACTAATTAATTTGGACTATTTGGACTAACTAATTTGGACAATTTGGACAATATGGACTAACTAATTTGGACTATTTTGACTATTTGGACGAACTAATGGAGTTATTTACTACTAAATTGAATACAATATTTACAACTAAATTTGGACTAAAATTATACAATTTTGGACTAAAAATACATTTTTGGACTGAAAATACACTATTTACGAATACTTTTGAACTAATAATACACTATTTACGACTAAATTTAGAGTAAAATTACACAATTAGAACTAAACTTACACAATTCATTTATTTTGAGTCATTTAGATTGTGCAATTCCAATCATTGTCCACTAAAGTGTAACTTAGTAAATTGATAGTGTGTGTATCTTTTATCATTTTATGAGTGTAATTATAGTCCAGAAAAGTGTAATTTTAGTCCAAAAAAGTGTAATTTTAGTCTACAAATGTGTAACTTTAATTCACAAATGTATAAATTTAGTCTACAAAAGTGTAATTTTAGTCCACGGAAGTGTAATTTTAGTCCATAAAAGTGTAATTTTAATCCAAATGTATAACTATAGTCCAAATTTGTGTATCTTTAGTCCAAATTGTGTAATTTTAGTACAAATTTCTGTAACTTCAGTCCAAATTGTTCTAACTTTAGTCCAAAAGCGTAACTTTAGTCATTGAGAAGATAACCTTAGTAGAGATAAATGTAACTTTAATGAAGACAAGTGTAATTTTAAAGGAAAAAAGTGTAATTTTAACAGAAAAAAGTGTAATTTTAACGGAAAAGTGTAATTTAACCCGAAAAAAAGTGTAATTTTAACAGAAAAAAGTGTAATTTTAACGGAAAAAAGTGTACTTTTAACAAGGAAAAAACTGTGATTTTAACCAAAAAAAAGTGTAATTTTAACGGAAAAAAGTGTAATTTTAACGGAAAAAAGTGTAATTTTAACCGATAAAGTAATTTTAATAGATCCTAAATCACACAATACCAAAAGAAAATTTTAAATACGAAATTTGGCAAATATATATAAAAAGACGGATATTAACAAAGTGATATCAACAAGAAAAAAGTAAAAAATGAGATTTCATAACTAATAGATTTAGTACTATAATTTTAACCGGAAAAAAAGAAGTGTAATTTTAACACAAAAAGTGTAATTTTAACGGAAAAAAGTGTATTTTTAACAAGGAAAAAACTGTGATTTTAACCCAAAAAAGTGTAATTTTAACGGAAAAAAGTGTAATTTTAACGAAAAAAAGTGTAATTTTAACCGATAAAGTAATTTTAATAGATCCTAAATCACACAATACCAAAAGAAAATTTTAAATACGAAATTTGGCAAATATATATAACAAGACGAATATTAACAAAGTGATATCAAAAAGAAAAAAGTAAAAAATGAGATTTCATAACTAATAGATTTAGTACTAAAATCAAACTATAATTTGTAAGAATGTCAATAATCGGAAAAAAAAAAGACCAAAACATCAAAATTGAAAAAAAAAACGGGTCAATGAAAATTGATCTATTTTAGTAGATCTAAGATTAAAATAAAAAAAACTCACAAATTTGAAACAATATTATATAGCAAGACGATATAAGGAGAACAAAACAACAAAAAAATAAAAAGAACACCCAAACATCAAGTTTTTTAAAAAAAAAAAGAAAAAAAAAAAAAAATGACGTCGGGGCGGCGGCGGCGACGGCGGTGGCGGTTGGCGACTGTGGTGGTTTCTGGTGGGTGGTGGTAGGTGGATGGTGAATGAGGAAAAGATGAGTAAATGATTTATTTGAATTTTTTTGGTTTTTTATTTGTTTGGTTTTTTTGGTTTTTTTTTTCTTGGTTTTTTTTGGAGAGAATATGGAGAAGTGAGATATAGAGAGAGAATAAAGAGATGTGATAATGAGTTGATGAATGAAAGATGGGGAGGATTAATGTAGTTAATGAGAAAATTAGAGGAAGATGGCAAAATTAGAGCATTAACCTTAATTTTTGTGTTCTCATCTTAGCCCTCCATTTCCAAGATCCAATGGCCCATAATGGGACTTATGGACTCACATGTAAGAGAAGGACTCATTTGATCTTATATATATATATATATATATATATATATATATATATATATATATATATATATATATATATATATATATATATATATATATATATATATATATATATATATATATATATTATGACTTTCGATAATGTTTTTTATTAATTTTATTGAAAATCTTAAACTAGGATTATAAATATGAAAATTTACGAAAATTAATAGTTATTAAACTACATTTTATTTAAAAAAGTATCGTCAAAAATTATGACATAGGTGGTTGGTGGGTCAACGGGGAGGGTACGGGTCTAGATTTTCATTTGGTCGGGCAGGTACGGGTATGGAAACATGTACCCGCCACGGATGGTGGGGTGGGTACGGGTATGTGAATTGCTTGGTTGGGTACGGGGGAGCCTATATCCACCACTGCCCCGCCCCAATGACATCCCTAGTGTATGGTGTGTAAAAGTGGGTCTTATTTATTGTTGTTGATACTTTTGATAGGTTTGAGTGATAAAGTGGAATAAATAAGAGAGTCTGAGTTAAGTCTTAATGATAAAGTGGGTCCTTTTTTTTACTGTTGTTAAGACTCATATTCGGTATGTGGATAGGGTTAAGCATCGGTCTAAGGTCAGACCGGACCAAAACTAATAAACTACCACTTTCTCCGATTCAGATAAATGGTAACACTTACCTAAAATGGACGATACATACCAATGATAATATACCTTATTTGGCCTAAAAAATGACTAAGTTAACCTTATACTTCACTACCTACTTACATGTTTGTCATCAAATGGTTCACTCACTCAATTTAATTACACAACTAGTTTTATACCCGTGCAATGCACGGGTTTTTTGAACTTCCTTGCATAAAAATTAGGGATTATTTAATAATGTTATTGAATATTAGACTTTTGTACGACACTCACTCAAGATAATACAAAATACAACCATTTTAAAGTGCAACGGTCGTACCCGTGCTTTTTGACAAAAAAAAAATCGACCATTTTGAGTTAAATAGTTGCCGCTTTATGGTAAATAGTGACCACTTTGTTAAAATGGTCATTTTTAGTAGTAAAAATGTATTCACTATTTAACATAATATGATCATAATTTATCAAAAAAATAGTCATTTTTTTTATCGTCACCCATCGACTGTCGTACAAAGTAATTTCTCAATCACATTTCATAGCAAAATACAATATAATTCAATGTTTTAAAGCCACCAATGTTTTTTTTTTGGTCTAAACCATCCGGTAATCCGAACCACATTGGGGCGACTAATCCGGATTTCGGGGCGTGTCCAAGGATTATGGTATTTAAACCCCTCCCAATCGCAGTTGTGGGGGATCGATCCGCAGACCTCCCTACCAAGTGCAGCCCCATGCTACCACTGCGCCAACCAACAATTGGTTTAAAGCCACCAATGTTACAATAACAAAATACAATCCAAAGCTTTAAAGTCGTCGTTCTTTCATCAAGAATACTAAGTTCTTAAAGTTACACGTTTTTCTCCCTTCAACTTCTTTGTATGATTAATAATGTAAAGAGTCCTCTATAATTTTTTCAAGTGCAGGTCCGTCTATGTCCGGCCTAAACTCACCAATGATCACCTCTGTTATGACCAATCGGAAGGATAGGATCAAGTTCGACTAAACAAATTCAATTCTATCAATCAAAATGAAAAAAAAAACATATACAACCAGCTCAAAAATCTACATGAATTATTAAATATCAATCATGTCATAATGTTTGGAGAAAACAAAATTTAAGTATGAATGTACAATTTAACCAACAGTTAACAATTGTGCGAAATAGTTTTATATATCAAATTATCAATCATTGCCAACAATAATCAAAGGAATGTCAAAATTGTGCAAAGGGTTAGTTGAGTAAATAATAATAGAATTGTACCAGTTAATCAACCAAAAAGTGAACATCATGCCTTAAATAAACTTGATTGTGAAAGTGTGTATAGACAATTGACAATGTGATGCCCTGAAATTCTTCACGAATGACAACCCCTTAGTGACCCAAGTTCTTCAATACAATTAACTAATAGTCTCAGCAGGGGGCTCACTCTTCTGATTGGTTGCGTGCGGTTTCTATTACTGGGTTGGGGCAGACTATGAATGGGAGGACTTATCGTAGTGTGCTTAGCTATCGACTCGGCGTCCCGCTGTTTACGGTGTCTAGGCCTTGTCCTGCTTGTTCTCGGGTTTATGGCGATCATGCTGTGTCTTGTGCTGGTACTGTGGGCGTTAAGAATCGGCATAACCTCGTTCGTGACACCTTATTGGACATCTGCTACAGGTCAGGGATTTCTGCTGGTAGTGTAATACTATGGTTTTACGAGTCTTTGGGTACTCTATCGAGTGGGGCTTACTCTGTCGAGTAAGTAGTTTTTGACGCAAAACAGTAGTCTGCCTGTAGGGTACTCGATCGAGTAAGTTGGGTACTCGATCGAGTAGGGGGCACTCGATCGAGTAGGTGCCTTACTCGATCTAGTAAGTGTGTTTTACGGGTTTGTTTTGACGGGTTTTGTTACTAATGCAGGATTAATATAAAAAGGTTCCGTCACTTTTCTTAAACACTTTTATCACCCTAAAACCTTTCTAGAGAAGCTTGAAAGTTACGTTCTTCGCATTCATCGCATTAGTGGCAAATCCCAAGGCTTGGTTGGTCGGATCATCTTATTCTTTACACCGTTGTGATCGTCGTGTCAGGAGTAAGTTCCTTGTATCATTTATTTAGTGTTTCGTTGAGTTTCTTTAAAACCCTAATTGGGTAATTTGGGGGTTTTGGGGAGTATTGTTGTTGTAGATTGTGATTGTATGATTATGTGTCTATAGGAGGTGATTTCGTTGAAGAATGATTATGATTAGCTGATTGTGACGATCTTGGTGATGGCTTATTTCAGGTAGGGTTTCCCTACTCAGTATTAGTTACATGATTGTGTGGTGATTGTTATTGTTATTGAGTAATTATCGTACTGGAATTGGTTGTTGGTAATTGTTGGTGTTGTGACGGTTGTTTATTGTCGTTGACTATTGTTGTATCTGTCTGTGTTCTTCGGGGTGCGTCCCTGGCCGAGTGGAGTCACTTGCGGGAGTGGCTTCACGCCCTTGATTCGCCTTCAGTGGAACCCGCCACAGGAGGGATGTGCACATTAATGAACATGGGTTTATCGCTCGATGGAGATGAGCGGGGCTTAGGTGGGAACGGCTGCGGTCCCCATCAGGCGGAGGGAGTAACTGTTGCGATGGGTACTCTGACAGGGCTACACACTTTAGTGTGTAGTCAGTTGTGTGGAGATTAGAGATGGAGACTGGGTTGTGTTGAGCTGTTTGAACTGTTTGTGTACTTGTTTCATTATGGCATTGTTTATGTTTAATTAGTACTGACCCCGTTTAAATGTTTTAAAAACTGTGGTGATCCATTCGGGGGTGGTAAGCAGTTATTGAGCAGGTATGATATGACGCGTATGGGATAGCTGGGATAAATCATCACGTGGAAGTTAGAAGTCTTCCGCTGTGTCAGACGATGTTTTATAGCTTTGATAGTTTTATCAGTAGATCGTCTGAGAACCTTGTATTTCAGTTTAACGGTTTTGGTTTTGATCATGAAATCAATTAAATTATATTTACTTTTAAAGTACGTTTCTTTATTGTCTTATGATTATCATTGTCTCGGGTAACCGAGATGGTAGCATTTTCATGCCTTAAGTGGTCCTGGTAAGGCACTTGGAGTTTGGAGGTGTTACAAAGTGGTATCAGAGCGACGATCCTGAAACCTGTAACCAATGAATTTAATGAACCTAGGGAGTCTAAATAAAATGAACCCGGGGTAGAAGTTGTAGGAGCTAATGCAAAGACTTGGGAGACATCCTAAAGTCGCAAACTCGCCCTACAATTTTGAACCGGTCACCATGGGATATGAGTCGGGATCGCTATGTGTTTATCTTGTAAATTGTGTATCTTTGTAGCAAAGTGTGGTATAAATTGGTGGATGTATGTATGTGGAGAATGGGGAATGTGTAGAGAAAGATGATAATGAGGTGATGTTATACATTATTGATTGAAAGCATGATAGTTGTTTTATGATATGGCATTGTAGAAATACGGAAAGAAAATTTGTTTGATTTGAGTTACACATAGAGTTATGTATACATATATGTTGTTGATAGTGTTGTACGAGTTTATATAGCTGAAAGTTTGAGTAAGAGCATGAATAATTGGTGGAAAAAGATGATAATTGTTGCATGATAATATGATTTTTGATAAAGCATGTTGTATGATGGAAGAGATTTTATAATGTTGTTATGCTAGTAACATGTGAATAGGAGACTTGATGTTATATATTTGTGATTTTGTTTACGTAAAGTTATCGAATAAAAACATTTAGGTAATACATGCTTGGTAAATTGAATGATGCATGTGCATAACGGACGTTGTTGCTTGGCTTTTGAAGATAGTAACATATGGTTAGGGATACTGGTTTTATAAGCATCGAGCTGTTTTTGTTTACCTTGTTGTCGTTTAAGTTGTTTGGAAGTAAAATCAAGTAGTTGTGTCTTCGATTATAGAGAGGTTGTCTTTAAACTGTTATAACTTGAGATGCATAAGTTATTTTAATGTGATTCCAACTAAGGTGATAGCTTGTTCGTTTACGATTCTAACGATAAGTCACACGCCCAAAACGAGTGAGTTATGACCGTTTTACGAAAACTGGACAGTGCTGAGAAATGCGTAGGGTACTCGATCGAGTGTCCCTCACTCGATCGAGTGCAACTTGGTACTCGATCGAGTACCCCTTACTCGATCGAGTAACCCTGGTAATTTGTTATATGTGTCTCTGACTTTCACATACTCGATCGAGTAAGTCATTTACTCGATCGAGTGGCTTGTACTCGATCTAGTGACCCCTATTTTGGGTCATATGCTTATCTTTTGACTTCGTTGCATATTATGTTTAATTCAAAGGTATTATTTTGCTTCTTTATGCATTGTTTTATATGTATGTTGAGCCTGATGCGTAAATTACCCAATCTTATGGTGTAGTGAGTGGCACCTATGGTGAGTATGAGTTCGGTGGAGAGGACATGAGTTATATGTGATTGTGATAGATAGAGGAAAAAGAAAAAGGAAGATTGGCAAGGCTTAATTGAGGCATAGAGCATGTTTTGTGAGATGGGATGAGTGATATGATTGTGTGTTGAGTAATGTAAAAGTAAGTGAATGTGGGCAAAGGGTGATGTAAGTTTATGGAACGTGAGAATGAAAGATTGAAATGAGAGACGCATATGGTGGTAACTTTGGATGTTTAAGGATTATGAAGGGAGGTAGTTATCACTCAGCTGGTTAAGAATATATGTAATGGAAAGGTCGTTATAGATAAATGGAAAGAAATGGGGTATAAAGAGATTAGATTGAGTTATGCAGCGATGTGGGTTTGCAGATAGCGAGTGAGTTTGAGAATTTGGTTTATCAAGAGGTGGAACTAATGTGTGATTTTCTTGGGCAGTTAACAGTATGAAATGAGTTTGGGATTGGAAAAAAAAACGAGATGGAGTGGACTGACGTGTAGATTGATTGGTGATAAGTGAGAGTGATAGCATGATAAAAGAAGATCCATGGTAAGGAAGAGTGAGATAATATCGATAAGAAATAATGGGATTTGAGTTTTGGAGCAATGAGAAGGTAATCAGAGCACTAAAGAGTTAGGAAGAAGTAATAAGGAGTTTTATGGTTAATTGATTTTGTCGAGTGTAAAAGAAAAGAATGAGGGGAGTAAAACTAGGAAAATGTTGTCCGGAGTTATGTGATATAGAGGTAAGGAGTCGTCGAGATGTGTGATACCAATCATGAGGATGTTAGTTGATGGTTATATAGGAGTTTCGGGACAACATGATTAGTCTTGAGTCTTGAGGAATTAAGGAAAGTAAGAAGTTGGTAGAATATCTGCATGATATGAGATTTTGGTGGAGAGTTAGATGATGATACAATTAAGGATAGTATTGGGAAGAATGTTGAGGTAATTTTGTTGATGGATTTGATGTTCGTTATTTGGGATGTTAACCAAAGATAGGAAAGAAATCGTGATGTTTAGAGATGCGTTTAAGAGGTTTGATGTCCGGACAGTGGTAGTGTTATGGTTTGTGACTAGTGGTTAAGGGTGATGGTATATTAGAAAGGTAGCAATTCTAAAGAGGTTGATTTTGTAGAGACCAGATTGATATGTATGGTTGTGAGAGAGTATAAGATGTGGTTATATGAGGCGGTTGTTAGTAGTTGAGTATTAATGGTATGGTTACAATTGGCAGGGGGTGATGGATATGCGAATGGGAGAATATGTTATGAGGGGTATACGAGTTAAGCTCGGGTGAGAGGTAATTTTTTTTTTCAGGTGGTAACTTACGTGATTAGGATTGACTAGTTGGATGTGATTATGGGTCTATGATGTGTCTAAACGTTTGTGTGAGGTTCCGACCTCACGATAAGTGGTATGGTGTGATAGACATAAAGTTGTTATCTGAATGTTCTGTAATATATGTTGGATGCGGTAACCTAATGGAATGATGTTTAAAAATGGTAATAGTTCGATTGATCTCGCATGGTTAGTTATAATTGTATGTGTATTTATAATACATGTGTATTCCGTGAAATGGTAGGGATGATGGTCATGAGGTGCTTATCCGTTTATTCATATAATATGTTGCGTTGTGATTTAGTAAAGTGGATTTGAGTAAGTTTTCTTGTCCGAGAAGTTATTTCTGAGTTAGTGTTTATGGGATTGTGTATGTTGCGATGTCTATCGGTGTGGTTGTGGTGCCTCGGGTGGTGATCCGGGCACGGTACTTAGTTTTGTGATGTGGGTATTTTCGCACTGCGCTGTGGCTGTTGGTGACGGTGTTGCGATACCGTCACCGGTTGTGATGGGGTAGGCGGGATGATTATGATTCGAGTTTCGAAAGTACATACCAGCTATATAAATTGTTGTGTTGTTTGATGTTGCTTCCTGTGAGTTTCAGTTTGTACAGATAGACAGCTGTTTTGTTTATTAATGTTTCTTACCAGTTAAGTTTTGGAATGAGGGTAGAGTATGATATGAAAGAGAGTGTATTTGTTTCCGTGGTTGTCATGGCATAGGGATATTCTGTTGATGGGACACAGTTGTCAGAAGTTTTTACAGTACATTTGATCTTGTTGTAGATGAGGCATCGGTGCACATAGTCATGGCAAGTGATTCGTAGAACATGTGTGGAAATGATCTGAAAGCTGCAGGTGGTTCATAATCTTTCGTTGAGACAGTGAGTGTAGGATGTTGGGAATTAGTGTCATGTTAAGTTATGTATGAGTTTTGCGGTAAAGAAAGAAAAGAATTTCAGGATCTAGTGTGAGTTTATGTAATAATTGTGGATCATGAGCTATGAGTATGGAGATAGGTGCAGGTATATGGGATTATTTCGTTTTGGCAGTAATAGGGAATAATTGAAGTTTTGGTTAAGCTAAAGATTTTGAGGTATAGGTTAGGTGGCGTGACGAGTGAATTGAAGTATGAGAATTGTTTAAGTAAGAGAGCCTTAGATTTATGCATGGCGAGTGTTCAGATTATAGGTGGTTATCTTTGACATGCGGTGGTGATGAGGATAATAAGAAGATATAGCTAGGATTTAGTATTAGTGAGTTACGAGGACGTAACATCTATCTTAAGGTTTGTAGGATGCGATAAAAGGGATTTTGATGGTTGTGCATATGATAGTATAATTGGAAGTAGAGTGTTGGTGTAGCATAAAGGACGGATATTTGTTTTGATTTTATTAAAGGTCATGACCGTACTTGTAGTAGTTCGATGTTTAGGAATGAGAGAATATTTCAATAGTGTTGAAAGTTGGATGATGATGTTATGAGTGTGAGTAAACTTCAAGGACGAAGTTCCTTTTAAAGGTGGTAGAATGTAACATTCCGTTTGATGTTATGAGTATTTTGATATTGGATTTTCTAGTGGATGATATGTTACGGAGCTAGCAGTAGTGTATGGAGTTAGTGTCGAGAGAGATATAATGGAGTTGATACGATATCGTGAGCCATGTTGTGGAGGTAGGAATAGTTATAGTGGAGTTGGTGTTACGAGTTCATGTTTGGTTGGAGTTTTGTTTTGAGTTCTTAGTTGCGTTGTTGTGTCTTGATCGAGTTAGTATGTTTGTTTTTTTTAGTATGGGTTGAACTTCGGGGACGAAGTTCTTTTTAAGGAGGGAAGACTGTAATACTACGGTTTTACGAGTCTTTGGGTACTCTATCGAGTGGGGCTTACTCTGTCGAGTAAGTAGTTTTTGACGCAAAACAGTAGTCTGCCTGTAGGGTACTCGATCGAGTAAGTTGGGTACTCGATCGAGTGCGGCACTCGATCGAGTAGGTGCCTTACTCGATCGAGTAAGTGTGTTTTACGGGTTTGTTTTGACGGGTTTTGTTACTAATGCGGGATTAATATAAAAAGGTTCCGTCACTTTTCTTAAACACATTTATCACCCTAAAACCTTTGTAGAGAAGATTGAAAGTTACGTTCTTCGCATTTATCGCATTAGTCGCAAATCCCAAGGCTTGGTTGGTCGGATCATCTTATTCTTTACACCGTTGTGATCGTCGTGTCAGGAGTAAGTTCCTTGTATCATTTATGTAGTGTTTCGTTGAGTATCTTTAAAACCCTAATTGGGTAATTTGGGGGTTTTGGGAAGTATTGTTGTTGTAGATTGTGATTGTATGATTGTGTGTCTATAGGAGGTGATTTCGTTGAAGAATGATTATGATTAGCTGATTGTGACGATCTTGGTGATGGCTTATTTCAGGTAGGGTTTTCCTACTCAGTATTAGTTACATGATTGTGTGGTGATTGTTATTGTTATTGAGTAATTATCGTACTGGAATTGGTTGTTGGTAATTGTTGGTGTTGTGACGGTTGTTTATTGTCGTTGACTATTGTTGTATCTGTCTGTGTTCTTCGGGGTGCGTCCCTGGCTGAGTGGAGTCACTTGTGGGAGTGGCTTCACGCCCTTGATTTGCCTTCTGTGGAACCCGCCATAGGAGGGATGTGCACATTAATGAACATGGGTTTATCGCTCGATGGAGATGAGCGGGGCTTAGGTGGGAACGGCTGCGGTCCCCCATTGGCGGCGAGGAGTAACCTCTTGCGATGGGTACTCTGGCAGGGCTACACACTTTAGTGTGCAATCAGTTGTGTGGAGATTGGAGATAGAGACTGGGGTTGTGTTGAGCTGTTTGAACTGTTTGTGTACTTGTTTCATTGTGGCATTGTTTATGTGTAATTAGTACTGACCCCGTTTAAATATTTTAAAAACTGTGATGATCCATTCAGGGGTGGTGAGCAGTTATTGAGCAGGTATGATATGACGCGTATGGGATAGCTGGGATAAGTCATAACGTGGCAGTTAGAAGTCTTCCGCTGTGTCAAACGATGTTTTATAGCTTTGATAGTTTTATCAGTAGATCGTCTGAGAACCTTGTATTTCAGCTTAACGTCTTTGGTTTTGATCATGTAATCAATTAAATTATATTTACTTTTAAAGTACGTTTCTTTATTGTCTTATGATTTATCATTGTCTCGGGTAACCGAGATGGTAGCACTTTCATGCCTTAAGTGGTCCTGGTAAGGCACTTGGAGTTTGGGGGTGTTACAGGTAGAGAGGTTGATATCGGTTTGGTTGATGGGTGTGGTAGCTATTGGATTTATGTCCAGAGTCCAATTAAGGTAACCCGGTTTATATCCTATGTAACCGGAACGTTTTGCTAGAAGCCGCTTACGGACCGAGTCTTAAATGAGTTTAAGGATTCGTGTAGAATTAAATGGGCCCATTGGGTCACACACAAGATGAATACGGTGTTTCCTTTTTACAGTCGGACTGAAATATGGAAATAGGGCTCTAATTAGATTATGTCCAGCTGCGATTAAAGTTAGGGTTTGATTAGGAAACTGAGTTATTACTCCCCTATATATAGAGATATATGGGAGTCAGTTTCATCCATCCTATTCTTCTGTGAGAAATAATAAAACCCTACCTTTTGTCACAAATTCTCATTGAAGACATGACATATCCGTCACAAGCTTGTGAGGGATACCATTTTACCTCACAATGTACCCACTTTTTCTCTCTCTGCAACACTATTCATGTGGTCCCTTTTCTCCACTAACCCATTTTGTTACCATTTTATCTCACAAAATATCCGTCACAAATGGTAACCCGTCACAAGGGAGACCAATTGACCTTTTGTACTAGCATACAAATCGCATCTCCTATTCATACGTGTAGATACTAGTGGAGGCACTACAATTGGGGTGCTCGTGATTATTTGTAGCAGTTGGGTTATTCGGATCCAGTTCTTATTTTCTTATTTGCTAGATATTATTTGCTCACGATTAATTCCGCTGCGAGGTAATTAGATAACTCTTTTATTTATGTTTAATTCTGATTTATAACATGCATATGGTCCAGGAGATTTGTCTGTTATAAATCGTTTTAAGGACCGGCAAATCCCTTCAGTGATATCAGAGCGGTGTATGCAATGTTAAAAGTCGAATTAACTTACAGATCTCGGTCAAATTCTCATTGAATTGAGATTATGTATGTATGCATTGTTTGTAATATGTTACGTAACGATGCTCTGCTATATGATTCTTCATTATCCGTTGCGATATTTTGTTGGGTAATGAATTCATCAATAGTTATATTGCTAATCACATGTTGTGTTGATTTGTTGTATCTTAATCATCAATTTGCAAATTTTGACCGAACCTGAGGTTTTGTCTTTTGGTCATCACGTGTATGCATTTGTGCACATCATGTTGTCATCCATTATTAAATATGTTTGGCGTTATTCGTGTTCGTAATTGTTACGAAATTTGCCCATGAAAATTTACGCGAGTCTTAAATCTTACAAATGCGATGTTAGCGTTTTATTAATTGTAATATATGATATTATGTTGGTTAATTTGTAAAACCTGATTTGTTTTTAAATAAACCCTTATTTGATGAGGTGACTGATTTGATTAGTGTGGACATGGGCCACACCGTGGCGCGCACGGAAGGCGCTTGAAATAAAGCGTGCATTTGTGGAGTCGCCACCAATTTTTATGGGAAATTGGAACCGTTCGAATACCTCGTGCCATGTCAAGACACAAAGTAATGACATGAACACTAAGAACTCATTACCCTTAGCATTCTATGTCTAGAATGACTCTCGTGGATTGCCAATGAACACGGATGTTCACAGAGATCTGGAGTAAGGGGTGAGGGTACGTATTAGGAAGTCCTTTTACTGAACACCTAATCCCGCCCGCCTCGATAGCGGCCTTTACTAATGATTTGGGAAGTTATTCATATTTTATATGTCGTCGATTATATGCATGCAATGCAACATCCATAGATTAATCCTAACATGTGAGATTAAACTATGTCGGTTAACACGTAATTTAACAAACAATTAAGGTCGAAGTTGAAAGTTATATTGATTACATGTGAGAGACAAGTAAAATAAATCATACAAGAGCGATAAACAAACTGTAAATAAATTACAATAATTAAAATTACAACGATTACAATGGTTTAATCGATTTACGTCAAAAATACACTAGAGACGGATTTCGAAGATGAAAATAGAGAAAGAATAAAAGGGTTAGAAATTAAAGTAATAAAATAGGTCAGATTAGGGGCGATATTATGATTATTAGTTAATTAAACACGTAATTAGAAACTACGTCTAGGCGAAAACGAGTTCAGGGACAGAAATCACCTCAGAACAGGCGTAGCATCTGCTGCGTCCCTTGGAAGAGGCGCAGCTCCTCCTGCGTCCGTTCTTGAGTTGAGCTCTGTCCGTGAAGTCAGAACCGCAGTTCGTTAATGTTCATTGGTAATTTTAAGATCAATTATTGATTGGGAACTCGAGTAAAGTGATTTAGCAGATTATATACATCTGTAACCGTCATAAAAGCGATAAAAACGGGTTAAAACGAGTTGAAACAGGTTAGATTTATTTACGGCGTCGGAATAAAATTATTACTAAACTTGGATTTAAGACGGTTGGAAAACGAAACAAAACAGAATATGAAAAGTATGTACAAAATACGAATCCCAGAAACTTGATATGGACAAATCGAGTTCCTAAAATCCGGGTTTGATATAGTGACGAAAACCCGCAAATATCGAATTATAAGGGATTTAAGTCTAAATAAAGCGTTAAGATTAAAAGGGAATTATTAAAAGATGTTTATGTACTGAAGGATGAAAAGAAATACGAAAATAAGACGAAAAGGACAAAACAATGGAAACTCGAGGAAAAAGAAGAAGAGCAGGAGCAGCAAGCAGCCTCTGGAAGAGGCGCAGCATATACTGCGATTCTTCGAAGAGGCACAGCTGCTGCTGCGTTTCTTCTTGACGTCTGATCTCCTCTGTTTTGTAAAAACGGTTTTACAAAAGGGTTTTAAAATCGGTTTTGAATGTACTTTTGACGTAAACCTTACATTAATTAGTACAAAAAGTAAAAAAAATAAATTAAAAGTGGGATTTACACCCTAAGACTTACATGTTTGACGGAACGAGATTAACTAAGTTAACGTTAGTGATTGCTCGACTCGAATGTATATAGAAAGTGCCCTCGTTAGAGGATTTTAAATTGATTGATTGATTGATGTGTAGTGGTTAAATTGGTCGGTCATGCAACGTGACTGGTACTCAGAATGATCTGAGCTTACGTGGTCGACTGATCAATCACGTAGGCGTCGAAAGCTTAGAACAAGGTATAGAATTTAAAGAGAGAAGAGAAGGGCGGACACTCGCATGAAAAATATGGAGACCGGAGGTCTCTATTTATACCAAAAAATGTGAAAGAGTTTTGGAATGACACAAACTTTGGAAAGAAATCACGGAAATATTCCGTAAACAGCCAAAAGGGTTGGGAAGAGGCGCAACAGCTGCTGCGGTTCTTCCAAGAGGCGCAACATCTGTTGTGTCATTTCCAAAGAGGTTTCCTCCTCCGGAAGAAAGATTTCCGCGTTTCTGTTATGGAATTGCGGTAGACCTATACTTCCTTATTCCATAAATATGATATACGGGAGATATTTTACCAAAAGATATAAAATTTGATTGGGAATAAATATCTAGAACACTCTAGAACATTCCGACTCAGCATTTTATACGGTTTCTTAGAAAATGAAGCGGTTTTTGACTTGGACTCCAAATGAACTCTAATTACTGTCAAAACGACCGTATTGGTGTGCAGATGACAACCAAGGGGTAGACTCGAGTGTTTGAGCTATCACCTTACGATAAACTTATGAACTGTCATAAATCGTTCCGCGTACCAAACATGCGGCCCAATCATCACTGGGTGGTTGACGAAAGGTGTAGAAATAAGGTATCTACAGAGCCCCCACTTTGACTGTGTAATACTACGGTTTTATGAGTCTTTGGATACTCTATCGAGTGGGGCTTGCTCTGTCGAGTAAGTATGTTTTGGTAAACTAAACAGTGTTCTGTCTGTAGGGTACTCGATCGAGTAGCCTTGGCACTCGATCGAGTAAGCGGCACTCGATCGAGTATGTTACTTACTCGATCGAGTAAGTTGGTTATCGGGTAATAGTTTGACGGGTTTTGTTAATAATGCGAATTAATATATATAATACGCCGTTATCTTTCATAAACACTTTTATAAACCTAATACACTCAAAAAGAGATTGCAAACTACGTCGTTCTCTCCATTCGCATTATTGGCAAATCCCGGAGCTAGAGAGGTCGTATTTCGTTGTTCTTTGCATCATAGTGATCCTTGCGTCAAGGGTAAGATCCACGTACCATTTTTATAGCATTTGGTTGACTTTGTTTAAACCCTAATTTTGGGGAATTGGGGATTTGTATGATTTGTGGTGTTAGTAGTGATTGTATGATTATGTGAATAGGAGGAGGATTCGTAGAAGAAAGATTTTGAGACAGCTGCTAGATCGTCTGCTGTTGGTGTTGCTTTCCAAGTAGGGTTTTCCCTACTCAGTATTAGTTACATGATATGTGTGGTGATTGTGCTGTAGATAGTGATTGTTGATTGATTCAGATGGTTGTGATTGTATATTGTTGATTGACTCAGACGGCTGTTGATTTTGGTGTTATGGTTATTGTTTATCTGTCTGTGTTCTTCGGGGTGCGTCCCTGGCTGAGTGGAGTCACTTGCGGGAGTGTCTTCACGCCCTTGATTCGCCTCCGGTGGAACCCGCCACATGAGGGATGTGCACATTAGTGAACATGGGTTTATCGCTCGATGGAGATGAGTGGGGCTTAGGTGGGAACGGCTGCGGTCCCTCACTGGCGGCGAGGAGTAACCTGTTGCAATGGGTACTCTGGCAGGGCTACACACTTTAGTGTGTAGTCAGTTGTGTGGAGATTGGAGATGGAGACTAGGGTTGTGTTGAGCTGTTTGAACTGGTGTGTACTTGTTTCATTGTGGCTTTATTTTTGTGTAATTAGTACTGACCCCGTTTAAATGTTTTAAAAACTGTGGTGATCCATTCGGGGGTGGTGAGTAGTTATTAAGCAGGTATGAGCTGATGCATATGGGATAACTGGGGGGAGTCACCACGATGCAGTTTAGAAGTCTTCCGCTGTGTTTGATAGTTTTATAGTCTTTTGATAGTAGACAGTTTTGGAGAACTTGTACCTCTTTATCAGTTTTGGTTTTTGGCATGTAATCACGTTAAACGTTATTTACTATTTAAATATGTTTCTTTATTGTCTTATGATTATCATTGCCTCGGGTAACCGAGATGGTAGCACTTCCATGCCTTAAGTGGTCCTGGTAAGGCACTTGGAGTATGAGGGTGTTACAGACTGAGGCTTGGACAAGGCGAAAGTCAAAGTATAGCCATCAGGTCAATCGAAGATTACAACCTGACGACTATGGCGACGCAAGGCGGCTCAAGGGGTCTGAACCAAGGACCTGTCATCGGGAACATTTTAGAGTCTGTCGACTATCGGGGAGGGTCGTTTAAAGTCCATTAGACTACGTAACGAAGCTCGCCAGCCATAAGAAGGAACCATACCTGAGATACTCCTGGGTGAAACGGGACTGAAGGCGTTTCGGCGAAACTTTTGGTCTGAAGATAACTTGGTGTCTGAAGGCATGAAGATTGTCCGAAAGATATAAGGATTATCTGAAAGATTTGAAGGATTTGATATATATGAGGGTCAGCAGGACGTTGAAAGAAACTGCTGGAGAATCTGCTTGTGTCGGTCTCAAGCGAACTCTGTTTCTGAGAAATTCGTGGGCTGCGAATGGCAACGAAATCTCGCTTGGGGAAACATATAATGTCTCGATTGTCAACAGCAACACTGCAAAATATCGCTGGAGAAATATATATTGACGACTAGGAACATCTTGATCGTCATGAGCAACACTGCAAAATATTGCTGGGGGAATATATGGATGACTCTGTCAGGATGGAATCATTCTTGGGGGAATCTGCTTGTGTCTGTTCTCAAACAAACTCCACTTCTTGAGAAGTACATTGGCTATAATGAACTCTCGCGGGAAATATAAAGATGCATCTTAAAACACCGTTGAGGAAAATGAAGAGGCTTGACTGGTAGTGGCGCGTCCTAAGCACCACTGAAAATCCGCTCGGTTGTTGCAAACGAAATCCTGATAATAAAAGATGGGCCCGTGAACTACGTCCAAAGGGTCCTTGCTGAGAAATAAAACATTGTGACATTTTGCAGTCTGTTAAAAAACGTGGGCCTGGACGAAAAGAATGACCAAGAGAGCTAAGTGTATGATATAAGATGTCGGAGAAGAGGCGCACAAAACTTGGGCCCACAAATAACAAACTTATAACGGATTTTCAAATTTGAGCTGAAGACTCGCTGGGGAATAGGCGCGGCAAAAGCTATGGCTTTTGGAAGGGGTGCAGCAAGTGTTGCGTCTTTTCTTGGGCTTGTCCCTGTCTGGGTAAAAACCCGATAAAGCCGTGTTTTATTTTCATAAACACAAAACACAATTTCCTCTTAAACTCTCTCAAATTCTCACCAAAACTTGATCGAATCGCGCCATAGACCATGACTAATTGAGGTATGTTTCTTATTCTTGCTTTAATTTGCCTTTTTTGCTTGAATTAGATTGGAAAAAAATAGAGTTTTTCGTCCCTTATTTCGAAAATTTGGGGCTTTTGCCTCAAATGGATTTTTCTTGCAAAATTGACATTAGATATGGGTAATTGGCAATGTTAGGAACGTAACCATGTATTCTTTTTGAATTTTCGTCAAGTATTGAGCATTTGGGCGAAAAATGAGACGGTTTCTCGCTGTTTCGAAAATTGCTTCGAAAATGACCTTAGGATTGTCCATTTTTGATGAAACTTGGTGTTTTGGAACCCTTGTGTAATGGGTAAACTTGCTATCATGTCAAATTTTTGATTTGTGACAATTCTTTCAGGACACTTTTTTAAGGCATAATCGCTATTATAGTGAAATGCTGTCGTAATTTCGACTCAAACCCGCAACTAAGCTTGAACTTAGACTTGAATTGCCCCAACCTACCATATGTGTGGTCGGGTTTTGAAATAAATGGCCAAAGATGACGAGAAAAACCTCTTTTCATGTTCGAAAATGCTTGAAACGGCTTCAAAGAGGCTTGCCATGGCTTGACATGGCCTTGTTTGTCTTGACTTTGCAGGTGACGTGCCTTCTACATCGGGGAGTGTCCCCATGGACGTGGACTTCGACCCTTCTCGCGCTCTCATGGCGGGAGAGAGACAGGAGGAGGAGTTGGAGGAGGAGGTTGAGGAGGTCCCGCGGAGGGCCAACGTGGCGTGGGGCGAGGTGGTCGCAACCTATCAAAAATAACCAACTGGTCTCTAACTAATATAGCTAGGGAAGTCGGGATCGTATCCACAGGTAGACTAAATGTGCTCTACTTGCTAACTAAGTTTGTCTAGGTAACAAATTCAGGGTTGTTTGATTTTGTTTGTTAAACTACAGATAGTGAAGAGAAAAGAAATAAAGGATTAGAGAATGAGTATAAAAATATGGGGAGAAAAACTAGGATTGTCGGTTCACCAATGAATGTCTAACGGTATTATTTAGGTCACAGATCGGTCGCAAATATCAGTCTAAGGGGTAGTGAAAAGGTCCTCTCGGATCACTAATCGCCCTCGAATGCTTCTAACGGGCTCTCGCAACTTATTAGGGCACTCTAATGTTTGTAGCAGGTCTAACCCTCACCAGGCTCTCGATCTTAGGTCGGGCTTTACCGGATCAAATAATCAATCATGCGCATTAACTGACTATTCGCGATTTAATGCTACAATTAACAACAAAGGCGTAAAGTAATTGACTGATGAGTAGTATTTTGGTAGCTTTTGCCCCGCATTTATACCTTATTCCGACTCGATTTTGTGTGGCTTAATCGTTAAATAGCTCATTTGATAATTTAATTAGTAATTAATAATTTAATTATAAATAATATGAATAATGTCATATTTCGAGAATTAGTTACTGCTTGTGTTTATTTAATTTTTGTAGGTCCGAGTTCAAGAGAGAAAATAAAACGGGATCAAGTGAAACAAGACGAGACTAAAACGGAGCAAATATGTAAACAATTGAGCAAAATAAAACAAAGTCAAGGTCAAACATTTGACCTCAACATCCTGTTATCCTCCTTTCATCTCCAAAACAAACCACCTTTTTCATCACCTTCCTTCACCATGAAAACCCGACATCCCCCATTACCATTACCATTACCATTACCATTACCATTACCATTTAGGCCTTCACCATCATCAGCTCAGACCATCTTCAATTCCGGTACCGAAACCCGATACCACCTCCCCTGCATTTCATCACATTCACCATCAATTGAACCCTCAGCTCCGTTTAATCTCCACCCATCCACAAATCACCACCATTATTCATAATCATCTTGCACAACCATTTGCAGCAGCCAAACCCAGAAACCGAGCCTGCATTCACCACCATTCATTCATCACTTTCATTCACCGTACTCCCTCCTTCATTCAACTCCATCTCCTCTGTTCAAACCACCATTAATCGACAACATTCATCATCAACACGCACAAACTTCACCTTCATTCCCGACATCATTCGTCATCACCTCTGTTTCAAACCCGCACCCGCCACGACGCCGCCAGCACTCACCTCGTACAAGCCCAGCAGCCGCCAACCACCGAGCCCATACCCGTCTCACGCACCCCAACGCCCATCACCATCTGACCGGAATCGAATCCCGAGTTGATTTGCAATAAGCTGCGCCACCAGGTTGTCCACCGCATCCAACTCCACCGTCGTTCTCAGTTCGAGCACCGAGCACCAATCAACCACCATGGGCGAGTTCAGACGCAACCCGACATCAGACTACGAACTTCGTTTTGCGGGTTTTTAATCGATCGGGTCTTTAATTCTTAATTTGGGTTTGATTTTTAATTTGGGTAATCAACTAAATCATCTGTTGAATGAAGAGAACAAGAAAGATTAGAATGATGGTGCTTGCCCTTTATACATTCTTTTTGTTTGAGTTTAATTGAGGGCAGTTTTGTAATTGTATACCCTGTATTGTGGGGTATAAAAAGGCAAAAAACCCTACAATTTAGACGCACACATCAACTTTAGACGCAGCAATAGAATAACATTTCTTAGATATAGAAAAACAGTAGGAGTAGTTTGGTAGGTAGAAAAATCCATCTTATTTTCCTCTAAATTTCTCCCTAATTAAATTTGTAATATTTCTTTTGTTCTTAGTATCCAAATTTCTCTCCTTTTATTAGTCTACAATTAGTATTGGGTTGTAATTTTGGAAGACAAGAAGACATTCATCCTCCATTTTTCAATCCAAGTTTGCTCCTTTAATTTAAGTTGGTATATTTCTTATCTTAATTTCACTCTATTTCAATTGTTTACATGTTTTTCATTTCATCTTATATTGTTTGTTTAATCTTGTTGCTAACCATGTTTGGCATGGTTAGTATTGGTGTATGTTTATTGCTTGTGTTAACTATGTTTGAGTAGAATTAATCTAGGGTTAAAGGGGGAGTTTGGGTAAACATGAGGGATGATAATGAGTTGTTTACATTTGAATATGGGTTAAAAATCGAGTCTTTACATACTTGCATTGAAGGTGTTCGATGAAATGGGTGAATGAAAGTTCTTGCCTTTCTTTGAATTTTACTTAACATTTCTTTACATGATAGTGAATAAGAATGTTTGATAGCATGTATGTGATGAGTTTGACATAATACGAAAGTTTTATGGTAAGCTTAAGCTGACTAGGAAACTAGCTTCGACTCCTTGACCGAAACCGTGAACAAATTATCGTAGACCTTTGCATCTCCCTCTCCCTACCTAAATGAACCCGAAACCCTAGCATCTCTACTCTCTTTGTGCTTGTTTGTTTGTCTAATTAATGTTCTTAGATTATTTTGTTAGCATAGTATCCATTCACATGTTTTGCATCCGACTAAACTAAAACTAAACAATAGACTTGTAGCCTAACCCCACCATCCTTGTGGTTCGACCCCGATTTATACTACTTAAATTGGGTTATTTTATAAATTGTTTTTGATTGGGAAGTGACGGCAAATCCCTATATCATTGACCAATCTAAAACCTAATAAACAACCGTCATAAATTCATTGGCTCCCCTAAATCCTAGCGGAGAAATTAGCTAGACATGTTCATAATAATGAAAACGATAGTAATAATTAAAAGGGATGAATTCATGAATAAACGATGATAGAAGAAATTAAAGATAAAACTAATAATGATAATAAAGATGGAACAGAAAGTAAGCGATAAGAACAATAGAAATGAAAGAACAAAGATTAATTAAATTACCAATAATTCGGAAGAGCAATGAAGAGAGTATGCAAAGTTTTTGATCTAAATATTGTAAAAGAGTTCTATGTAATTGAGTTTTTAGCAGTTGAAGGCAGAATAAAGGATAACCTAATAAATTGATTTTCTAGTGTTTTTATAGTAAGTCCAAAGAGAGAAAACAAATTGGTAACTAAAGCCCAAACACGAGCTAAATCTCGGCCAATGAAGCATCTGTCGATCGACACTAAGTCCCTGTCGATCGACACACTTGGACCCTGTCGATCGACACAAACACTAAGTCGATCGAAAACCATAAATAGATCTTCCTGTGACGACGGCATGAATGTCGATGGACATCGTCCTCTATCGATCGAAATTGGATTCCTCTGTCGATCGACAGAGCAACTCTTCACCGGTCGTCCGTCTACAACTTTCAACACAAGGTCGAACACGGACTCATCTCCTTCCTTAATTAGGGTTTTGGCTCATAATCGCACATTCGGACCTAAAACCTGCACAAGTCACACAACTTACGCAGTAGCAAGAAATGGGAGGAAATAATAGTGTATGGTCGTAATAAACCATGAAAATGCGTGTTAAATGAAGGGAAGTATCATATGTAAAGAGCACGCATCAAACATCCCCAAACCAAACCCTTGTTTGTTCCCAAGCAAGCAATAAGCAATACAGGAAGGAGGACAAACGGAGTGGCATGATACTCAGAGCTAGCTACACAATTGACCCGCCCAAACCAATTTAATGCAACAATGGACACCAAAACTAAGGAATTAATTCCAAAGCGAGAGAGCACAAAAATTCAAAATGCAACCGAGTTAAATTAATGACCCAAAACTACCGAACCGTCGACCTTGCAAGACCCATCAATGTCGGACTCTCACGGGTCACTCATCACTCATTCAAGACACATGGTGAGTATAAATTTTTTTTGTAAGATAGAAAGAATATAGACACTCACCTAACTACGACTTACAAAAACATGTATGCAGTATAACATGATAAGTATCTCTAGCAACCGTACAAATACACTCCAACCAAACAAGGTCCATAACACATGCTGAGGACTTACATATGAGAGTGAAGAGGGGTAATGGGTAAGAAGGGGCAAAAAGATTTGAATATGTGGAGGTAAAAGCCAAGCTAGTACCGAACACAACCAAAAATACACACATTCCACTTCTAATCCATCATCAAAAATTAAGCATAACGCTAACTGTGGCATAAACTCGCTCACAACCACAACAATACTACTCAAATTATGAATAAGATGAATATAAGAGTAAAATAAAATCTCCAACGTTTTTTTTCTTTTTCTCTTCAACTTCATTTTTTTTTCTTATCATTTTTTCTTTCACTTCTTTTTCATTGTTTTCATATTTTTCATATTTTTTCCTTTTTTTTTCATCAATTTTTTCACCTTCCTTCCAACAAAAAAGCATTCTTCATAGACTGACCACAACGAGACTTCCAAACTTACCAACAAGACTAGCTTGACATGGGTAGGCCATATAGGAATGTAGTTAAATAAATGGGTCAAAAGGGCAAATTTGGCTAATGTGAGGCTAATAGGTTAAACATAAAGGAAGGGTCGCCTCTCCATATGTGTCACCACCACAAACCCGAGTGCATGTAGGCAAAAAGAGACATATTTCATGCTTGTGCAAATTAATGTTACATGCTTTGTAAGGAGTACTACTCACATCCTAAATGAAACCGGTCACGAATGTCACCAGTTTATAAGTTCTAACCTCAGAATGTATATGTAGTTTGCCAACAAGTGGATCAAGTCTATTCGTTCGGCAGAATCTATCAAAAACTCGTAGATTATGCAAATGATTTTCTCAAAAGAAAGGTGCCACAAGTGCAAGGCTTAGGAGAGATAACAAAAGTATAAATGCAGTGTCATCATTGTTATATAGCCACTCCTGACTCGACCTAAGACTCTACCTAAATGCAAACATATTTTTGTATTTTTTGCAAATTTTTCATTTTTTTTTAAAATAAATGCATGCAGAAATGCAAGAAATATGCATATGGATGCAACACAGACATATGTATACCCTCCCCAGACCAAATCACACAATGCCCTCATTGTGTTCAGCAAACAATCAGCAGCATCAAAATATAGAGAATGGGACATAAGGACAAAGTGAAAGCAAATGAAGCAAAAAATGAGAAAAAGAGAACTTACAACCTATATACAAAGAAAAACCTCCCCAAACCAGCAACAACCATGGGGAGGTCGTGGCCAGCTGCCACTCCTCAGCACCCGTATAAGACGGGTATATGCCATCCGTCTCGTCTCTGTCATCATTACTACGAGCATCACTTGCTACACCATCATCGTCATTGTCACTAGTAGGAGGCGAGAAGGTCTCCGGGAATCGATACCAGGAAGGGTGCACCGCATTAGAAGCGATGTAGCCCGCCTTTGCATTTAAATTATAAGTGTAGTAAGCGAAAAGGGAATGGTCGATCCGTGACTGCCTAATGTCCCTGCACATCTCAATAAACAGTTTATCACGTGTCTTCTTGTCCATGACCGAAGGAGGCACGAAAGGAGGAATAGGAATATAATTAGCAGGGTAAATAAGTCGCGGTCTAATATGAGATGTAGAGGGTATTGGTGTCGTAGTCTGTGTCGGACGATGTGGACGAGATGGGGGAATACTCCCCGAACCAAAAGGCTGGCCGACCTCCACAAAGGACCCCATAGTGAACTGTCCAGCTGATAGTTTATAAGATGGAGTCGGAGGTTTGGGTGTCTTGGGGTCAAGAGCGGGGTCAAACTTCTTCATAGGGGTAAGGGGCGGCAGACCGGAGAAAGGCAAAGGAATCAGTCTAGCTCCCTCCGCCTTCCACGGTAAAGACGACTTTGTTTCCAGCCAATGAGCTTTGAGCATGTATTTGATATTAAGCAAACTGTCACCTTCCAAACTTTTAGAGTTATCGAGGCCTATGGGCACTAAGTGCGGGGGTGGGAAACCTGGTATAAGTTTACGGGCGAGTTGACTAATCACCCCACCATAATGAATCGATTTCAGGGTCGGGACAGTGTCAAAATGTTCAGCAATTAATTCAGCAACATTCATAACAAAAGGGTCTTTTTGGTCAATATTGAGGTACCCAGCCAACATTTCTTGTTCAGGTATGGTCAAATTGTTGGGTTCCTTGCGGCCGAAAATCGTAATACCTATTAGTCGAAACCAATAGCAAATGGGAGGGTGGTCAATATCATTGCCCTTAGGGCGGCCACGACGACTGGTAGACATAGCCCTCCAAAGGAGCACAAGCAGGCCCTCCCTCGGGGCACATCGATCACCAGCATTAGCCACCCCGAGATAAGTGACAAGTTCAGTCAAGGTCAGTGTAAAGTCACGATTAAGGAGACGGAACGAAACTCGTCCCTCCTCAATACCCGCATCCTCGTCTTCCTGTTCATACACATAACTACTGAAGAATTCATACATTAAAGATGTGTGTGTGTGTATTCTAGCATCGTGATCAGGCCACTAGTTCCAGTTCCATTCAACAAATCAACAACGGAAATACGTACACCTATTCCTAATGCGTCTAAAGAAACAGCGTCAAAGAAACGAGTAGGAATAATAGAACGGGTACAAAGTTTTTCAAACCTGTTGCGCTGGTTCTTTGAGGCAAATACGATATTGGGAAACCCATCAACACCATTGACTTCTGCGCGCGGTATCATAGCTGTACCTGACTGCTCCACATTACCATTACCGCTGCTATCGTTACCGTGTAGACCCGTACCAGCACCATTGCTCCCTGCGACAGCCGTGTGACCGCCACGTCCTGAGGTGGTAGCCGATCAACCACCACGAACCCCTGCAATGCCGCCGTCACGCGCGGCCTGACCACCGCGACTGGTTTCGGTACTCACTTTTTGCCTTTTCCCTCGGCTGTCCATCATCAATTAAAACGCACTAACTCGAGTCCTTTACTGTCAATGCTTGGAAATACGAAACACAACTGAAATTCTCAATTTCCGTGAAAACCTTAACCCTAATTCGAAAATTGCAATAGAATTGGGAAAATTGGGTGATTCGAATTCGATAAAACGGGATTAAAGACCGATATTGTCGAATTTCAGCAGACAATCTCGAGTAAATTTCCGATTTTCCAAAACCCCTAACCCTAATTCATAATTTTGCAATTGAGTTGGGAAATTGGGGATTGATTTTGCTGTAATTGAAATTGGGAAATTGTATGGAGATGAATTTACTCGAGATGAATTATGAATTATTGGATAAAATTGATGGTTGAATTGAAGGATTGTTTTGGTTGGTGTTTCAATGGTGAAAAAGGAAAGGTTGGTATAGTGTTGATGTTGGAGGAGTCGTAGTATGTGAAAATAACTAAGGCATTAGTTATTGAAGCGAACTCCTCTGTCGATCGACTTAAACGCCTCTGTCGATCGACCTAGTATGTGATGAGTGTCTTTTATATGATGTTTTACACCCTATTTTACACGTATTTCAGGGCTCAATTATGTAGTTTAAAGCTACTATTTGCCTCATTTCGTCTACTTTCGTATTTTTATGTAATATTGCAGATTTATGCGGAAATGAGTAGATATTGAGCTAAATCCGTCCCCGAGTATCTTGCATTGCATTTGACGTGAAGTATTTACTTAAGGAACGAGCTTGGTGCGCATTTCGAGGCCTGAAAGATAATTTTATGAAGAATTAGAAGCGGACTATCAGTTAAGAAGTCGATCGACTGGCCTTCATGGTCGATCGACCAACACACGACTTACAGGAGCTACTGTTCGGCATAGTTCAGTCGATCGACTGGCTGCAGTGGTCGATCGACCAAACTGTGATGCTGGCGTGAATAAAAAGATCGAGAATTAAGAAGCCCATTGTGTATTAGGTTTAGGAATAAGTGTTACGTTATATTCCTATATAACGTAACCTGACACTATTCAGTTTTTATCAAGTCTTTCATCAGAAAACTTTAGGGAAATATTAGAGTTTGCATTTAAGTTTAATTATTCAATACAATCGGATTATTGCTTTACTTTATTTCGTACTTTTCGGTTTCCTCCTATTCCATTCGGTATTCTTCTGCTCTTATTTCAGTTTTATTACTCTACTTGTTCATAGATTAGAATTGCTAGATTAGTTCCCGAAGACAAAATTATCGTTTTATGTTATTTGTTTGCTTAGCTATTTCGATCATGAATTCAGTAGTTTTATTCGTTAATCTTATTGTTGTTTTCGTCATAGTCATGAGTAGCTAAATACCCTGTGCTAGGATGTAGGGAATCTGTAGAAGTAGACAGCATTATAATAGTAGATCCGAGTCGCGCCTTGGTCGATCGAGTGGCCTACCTGGTCGATCGACCGACCACGTGAGATCACCTTCGTTTTAATTAATTAAACTCCTATGTTTGACGAATCGAGTGCACGCGACTAGTTAAATGCCTAGGATTTTACTGACCTAATAAAGATCGAAAGATAGGGAAGGGAGATAGCCTACCTAATTAAGACGACTAAATTAATAAGATCGAGAGATGAGTTAATTTAGCCTTTTTAGTCACTTTTCAGGACGAAAGTCAGTATTAGTGATATTAGGGACCTGTAGCGAGATCGAAAGATGCTACCTGTAAGAATGGACCGAGAGGACTTCTTATTTTCCCGTCTCACGTATTTTTTTAGACCTACCTAGTTTATCGCCAAAACTATAGTGAACCGACCATCTTAGCACCCTTTTAATATTTGTTTTCATCCGTTTATTTAGTTTACTTTTCTTTTATTGTCTTTAGCTATAGACCAAATCAAATCAAACCCCAACACTTGTTACTTTAAGACTAAAATCGGACAACTAATAATTGCATCGCCTCCCCGTGGTTCGACCACTACCACTAGCTTCTGTTAGTTTTAATAGGTATTATAAATATTATCTTTGGTGCACACAACGACGGGCATCAAATTTTGGCGCCGTTGCCGGGGAAGCAATTGTTTAAAATTTTTAGTTGTTTTTATTTTTAGTCTTTCTATTAGTTTAAGGGACATTTGTTCCTTAAACTATTCTCATATTCTACTTGTAGTTTCTTCTTATGCGCAGGTCACGGAGTGGTGAATTACTACCGTTCAATCCTGAGATTGAGAAGACTTTGCGTGAGTTGAGACGATCATCTAGAGTGTTGCCAACAGAGAAAGAGCTGAGTACTCTGTCTAGTTACTACGAGAACGAGCTTTTTGAGGAGGATCCACCTACATCTCCTGTTTCTACTTCATCAACTGAGACCGTCACATCTCCAGACATGGCTGAAGAAGCGAGTATAGCCAGTCACTCTGAGCCGACAGCTGAGAATCTCTATAAGGGATTCGCATTACCAGGGACGGATAGAAAATTCGAGCCGAAACCGTCCTATATCAACTTGGTTGAGAGAAACCAATTTGGGGGAGCTGCAAATGAAGATGCAGCTAAGCATATGGAGACTTTCATTGATTATTGTTGTTCCATACTCCCACCAACCGGTGTGACCCAGGACCAGGTGAAGGAGACGATGTTTATATTCTCTCTTCGTGATGCTGCAAGGGAGTGGTACCGAGACCTGGATCGAGCGGCTCATGGGATAACAGACTGGAATTCGCTGGCCTTAGCATTTTACAAGAAATATTTCTCTGCCTCGAAGACAAATGCCATTAGAGCTCAGATCATGAGCTTTAAACAGGGTCCTGATGAGAATTTTCATGAGGCGTGGGTCCGTTTGAAGAAGCTAGTGCGAACTATTCCGCATCATGGGTTCGAGAAATGGAGCCTATGCAATCAGTTTTATAATGGGCTTTATGACGATCAGAGGGCTATCCTGGATGTGGCAGCTAATGGCAGATTCCAGGAGAATGTTGGAGAGACTAAGGGGTGGAAGATTATTGATGATTTGGCCACCCATAAAGCTGAGTATGGAAATTCCAGGGGAAACCAAAGAAGGAGTGCTGAATCCCCTTCCGTAGCTGCATTAGAGGCTCTCACGGCGAGATTTGATAAGTACGAGTTGGGAGGAGCTTCAAAAGGAAGGATCTATCATGTGAATGTTGTTTCAGATGGTCCTTTCGTCTGCAAGAGATGTGGAGGAGAAGGACATGTTTCAGACAACTGTCCTAATCCCTATGAGTCTTGTGCTGCCTTTCAACATTATAGGCAGACAAACACTTATTTTGAGCCGAATGTCCATCCAAATTTGTGGTGGAGTAGCCAAAATGTCCTAAATCTGACTCCACCTCCACAGCAGCAGCAGCAGCAGCAGAATTATGTGCCCCCTCATAAGCAGCAACAGCCATACCAAAAGCCTCCGTATGTTCCCAAAGAAAGAAGCAACGAATCCCCAAGGCTCCGAATTTGCCGACTTGAAAAATTTGTTGCTGAAGGAGTCTCAAGCTAGAGAGGCCGGGATGAAGATGTTGGAGAGCCAAATTGCTCAATTGGCTAGCAAGAGTGCAACTCGAGCCCCGGGGCATTTACCGTCACAGACGGATCAAAACGAGACCCTCAATGCTATTACTTTGAGGAGTGGATCTACCCTTGATGGGCCCGCTATGGTCGAGGAAGCCACTGAAAAAGATGAGGCAGAACCAAGCAAGAAAAAGGCAGTGATGAACAATGGCAAGAAAAAGACGATTAACAGGTATGTCAGTCGATCGACTGATATACCCAGTCGATCGACCAGTCCGCGAAAAGAAACAGTTACTGTTCCTGTAGAAGTCAGTCGATCGACGGACACCCACGGTCGATCGACTGACAGCGCTGCTGATGGTGAGTCTTTTCGTCCTCCAATGCCAAATAACTTGAGGGACCACTTGTTTCGGGGCACGAGTACTCCGAAAATATTGAGGCAAGACCTAAATGCTGATGGGTCAGTTCCGGTTCCGAAATATGACCCGATGACGATTAATGGTTCATTTTTGAGACGGTCTGAAGAAGGGTCAAGCTACAACAAAGAGAAGCTAGTGGATTTTCAGCCTAAGTCCACCGATGCCTGCATGAGAGACTTAGCGGAGAGGGCTAAGTTACTTCTTTCAGCCCCTTATCCGGAGAGATTGGTGCCGACGAAGGAACAGATATCGTTTAATAAATTTGAAAATGTTATTCGTAGCTTAAACGTACAAGTTCCTTTTCTTGAGTTAGTTAATCAAGTGCCTGCTTACATGAAATTTATGAAGCAACTGTTGTCTAAAAAGAAGTCACTTGAAACTGTGCATTCTGTCGCATTAACTGAGGAGTCATGTTCTTATCTGACCCACATTGCACCTCATAAGCTAGAAGACCCAGGTAGCTTTTCAGTCCCATGTAGTATTGGCACCTTTTCTATAGAAAAGGCCTTATGTGACCTAGGAGCCAGTATTAGTGTAATGCCCTTGAGTCTTGCTAGGAAGTTGAAATTGACTAGGTTTGCAGTCACAAACATGACAGTACAGATGGCTGATCGATCTGCGGTCCAGCCTATAGGAGTCTTAGAGGACATTCCCGTGCAAATAGGAAAGTTCTTCTTCCCTTTCGACTTCGTTGTACTAGATATGCCCGAGGATGCCCACATTTCCATCATATTGGGTAGACCATTTCTGCACACTGCTGGTGCAGTTATTGATGTTGGTTCAAGGACTTTGACCTTCAAAGTAGGGAAGCATTCCATTGTCTTTGCCCAGACAGCTAAGAAGAAAGACCCCATGTGGCCAGTCACTTGTAATACGGTTTCTGAAAAGAAATCATATTTTGTGCTTTCTGATATGCCTGTCTCTATGCCTGTTTCTGCTATAACACCTCCGCCCCAGATTGGGAGCAAATTGGAGGACAATTCTTCTGTTTTGGATGTTGCAGGAGTTGGTTTGGGGAAGGAAGAGCCGCATGTTGCTCCAGCTGCGAAGGGGCCAATCGTTCAAACAGGCGGTCTAGGATGTCTTAGCTATGGCACTGATGAGGGGCCTGATAAGGAGCCAGTCAAAGTGACGAAGTCCGACTTGGATTCTGATGAGCCGGACGAGGTCATTGATTGGGGAGATCTTTGCCATTGATCCATTGAGTTCTGGATGTTGGAGTTGAGGAGAGTGCACGGTGAGAAGATGAGCACCGTAGAGGCTACTTCTTGTAGCCGGAAAAGCGAGCAAGTGGGCCATTCCGTGGCCGTTCTTGATCAACTATTAGTTGGTTAAGGCTTTTTCATACAACATTTTATTGCTTTTTAAGACTATTTATTGTTTTTCGTGTGCGCGAGACTTCGCATTTTAATAAGTTTGCTTAGGATTTTATATACTTTAGACTGTTACTTTGGGTTTTGCGCAATTTCGGGCGCGTTATTGTGTGTATTTGCAGGTTTATAGACCTTGATAGCTCAATTTATTGAGCTAAATCGAAGAAATCAGAACTTACAGTAGGTATTGCAGTCAATCGACTGGCCAGTATGGCCGATCGACTGAGCGCTACAGTTCCAGGAGCTTCTGTTCCTGTTCACCTTGGTCGATCGACTGGGTGATGTGGTCGATTGACCATAATTCGCTGCTGTACCTATTTTCGATCATTTCCCTGCTGTGTTTGATCGATTTGCGGAAGTTGAGGGAGTCTTCTCTCCACTTTATTCTCCGTTTCATTTCTGTTTTCTTCCGTTTCTTTATTTTACACATAATGTTGCGTTTCAATAATTGTTTTCTCGGTTTTATGCGCGGTACTTTTGTTTGTTCTTTTCAGGTACCTATGGTAGCACTGTTGGCTACTGAAACCTCCTAGCTCACGCTGGTTTGGGGAGATTTCCTTTTGTTGCGCTTAAAGTCTTGTGAGTTTTCCAAGTCCTTACTTCATGTCTTGTTTAGTTAATTTAACGCAAATTCCCGTTTTCCTTTTATTTCATTACATGATTTTGCACAATGGGGACATTGTGCGATTTGGTTTGGGGAAGGGTTTTGCGTTGCATTTCATTTGCTTGCATTCACGTTTACATTTTGTCTTGCATTGTTGTTTATTTTCTCTTATATATACAGAAAACTCAAAAAAATTCAAAAATTTCAAAAATTCAAAAAAATTTCACGTTTATTTTAGCATTTAGGTCGAGTCGGAACGGTAGTATTTCAATGATGACATTGCATTTTCAGCTGTTTATGCCTAAGCCGTGCTTAATTGACATGTTTTTAGTAGAATTACATTTGCATAGTCTACGAGTTTTCGTTAAATATCTTGCTGAGCTTTAGACTTGACTTTGATTTTCGGCAAACTACTTATATTTTCTGAGGATTAGAGCTTATAACTGGTGACATCCATGACCAGTTTATTTGGAATGTGAGTAGTTACTCCTTGTAAGACATGTTACATAAATATGCATAAATATGAACTTAATCTGGTTAATACTTGTATGCATTCGGTTTGTGGTTAGTTGACACATGTGGAAGAGGTCACCCCTTTATTCATTTTGCCCATAAGCTCCACACTGCCAAAAATAACCTTTTTGTCCCGTTAACTACATCCTACATTTAGCCTGCCCTTGTCAAGCTAGTAGTTATGTTTTCGGGATTGTTACTTCGTTTTTGGTAGCATATGCTCTTTTGAGATGTTGATGGGAAGATGAAAAAGGAAGGAAAGAAAGAAGAAAAAAAATAGAATTGAAAAATGAAAAAAAAAAAAAGAAAGAGGAACGCATGTGTACTGTAGAGGACGGTTGATCGACTGGACTCATTGGTCGATCGACTGATGCCCGAGAAGAAAGAGAAAATCAAATCGCATAATTCAAAGTCTTTATTAAATGGCGATTTTTGCTCCCATGTTGCATTCATATCTTATGGGGAGTTGATTAACTATGGAGATTGTGAGATTTGTGCTTGCTATTAGCACTCGTTTTATTGGAATTTTGAGCAAGAAGTTGGATGTTGTCATAATTTGGTTCCCTTAGTTACTAGCTTGGCTTTTAACTCTGTTTTTATCCAAATTTATCTTAGCCTCTTCTTACCCATACCTCACATATCCATATTTACCTCGGCATGTGTCATGGTCATCTGTTTGGTTGGAATGCATATGTACGGTTGTAGAGATTACTTTCATATTAGATTGCAGGCATGTTCTTATAGGTCGTAGTTAGGTGAGAGTCTTTACAATATTACTTCTTTCTATCTTTTACATATACTCACCTGTATTTATTAAGTGTTAAAAGCGACCCGTGAGAGTCCGAATTGATAAGTCTCTATAGTTGACGGTTCAGCAGTTTTTAATGACTACATAACTCATTTGCATGATTCACATTGCTAATTGATTGTTAGTTGTTGCATTAAATTGGTTTTGGCTATTCGGTTTGCATTTCGCTCTGAGATTGAACTCGTTCCAATTAGGTTTTAGGATCGAGTCTAGTTCTTGCTTGGGGACAAGCAAGGGTTGGTTTGGGGAAGTTTGATGCGTGTCTTTTATATGATGTTTTACACCCTATTTTACACGCATTTCAGGGCTCAATTATGTAGTTTAAAGCTACTATTTGCCCCATTTCGTCTACTTTCGTATTTTTATGTAATATTGCAGATTTATGCGGAAATGAGTAGATATTGAGCTAAATCCGTCCCCGAGTATCTTGCATTGCATTTGACGTGAAGCATTTACTTAAGGAACGAGTTTGGTGCGCATTTCGAGGCCTGAAAGATAATTTTATGAAGAATTAGAAGCGGACTATCAGCTAAAGCAGTCGATCGACTGGCCTTCATGGTCGATCGACCAACACACGACTTACAGGAGCTACTGTTCGGCATAGTTCAGTCGATCGACTGGCTGCAGTGGTCGATCGACCAAACCATGATGCTGGCGTGAATAAAAAGATCGAGAATTAAGAAGCCCATTGTGTATTAGGTTTAGGAATAAGTGTTACGTTATATTCCTATATAACGTAACCTGACACTATTCAGTTTATATCAAGTCTTTCATCAGAAAACTTTAGGGAAATATTAGGGTTTGCATTTAAGTTTAATTATTCAATACAATCGGATTATTGCTTTACTTTATTTCGTACTTTTCGGTTTCCTCCTATTCCATTCGGTATTCTTCTGCTCTTATTTCAGTTTTATTACTCTACTTGTTCATAGATTAGAATTGCTAGATTAGTTCCCGAAGCCAAAATGATCGTTTTATGTTATTTGTTTGCTTAGCTATTTCGATCATGAATTCAGTAGTTTTATTCGTTAATCTTATTGTTGTTTTCGTCATAGTCATGAGTAGCTAAATACCCTGTGCTAGGATGTAGGGAATCTATAGAAGTAGACAGCATTATAATAGTAGATCCGAGTCGCGCCTTGGTCGATCGAGTGGCCTACCTGGTCGATCGACCGACCACGTGAGATCACCTTCGTTTTAATTAATTAAACTCCTATGTTTTACGAATCGAGTGCACGCGACTAGTTAAATGCCTAGGATTTGACCGACCCAATAAAGATCGAAAGATAGGGAAGGGAGATAGCCTACCTAATTAAGACGACTAAATTAATAAGATCGAGAGATGAGTTAATTTAGCCTTTTTAGTCACTTTTCAGGACGAAAGTCAGTATTAGTGATATTAGGGACCTGTAGCGAGATCAAAAGATGCTACCTGTAAGAATGGACCGAGAGGACTTCTTATTTTCCCGTCTCACGTGTTTGTTTTAGACCTACCTAGTTTATTTGCCCTTGAAACTATAGTGAACCAACCATCTTAGCACCCTTTTAATATTTGTTTTCATCCGTTTATTTAGTTTACTTTTCTTTTATTGTCTTTAGCTATAGACCAAATCAAATCAAACCCCCAACACTTGTTACTTTAAAGACTAAAATCAGACAACTAATAATTGCATCGCCTCCCTGTGGTTCGACCCTGTTACCACTAGCTTCTGTTAGTTTTAATAGGTATTATAAATATTATCTTTGGTGCACACAACGACGGGCATCAGTATGCTCTGTCGATCGACTTAACTACCCTGTCGATCGACACCACCAATACGCCAAAAATTTTAAACAAGCTATGACGATCTCTCATCTGTCGATCGAAATTGGATTCCTCTGTCAATCGACCTGGGATGCTCTGTCGATCGACAACACCAAAACGCTGGCAATTTGAAACAATCTGTGACGAAACTTGTAAAAGCATAAGTCCCTCAGTCTCACTCACTAAAATAATGAAATGCGAAAATTAAAATAAAAAGTTCCAAAAAATCAAAATGCAAATACGTGAATAATAAAATAAACTAAATGCGCTAATTAAATAAATTTAACTAGCGCTCAACTAATAGCTAATAAATTTAAATCACGCAAATTAAAAACTTTTACAAAACCGGGTTGCCTCCCGGTCAGCGCTGGTTTATGGTCCCGCTCGACCTTTGTTACCTCAATTAGCAGAATCGGTAAAGGGGTAGAGGTGCAACACCTCAACCACTCCAATAAAATCCTCTTGGCCATAATAATGCTTCAGCTGATGACCATTTACCTTAAATTTTTCCCCTGCAGAGTTCTATAGCTCAGCTGACCCAAACTTCGAAACATATGTTACCGTATAGGGGCCAGACCACCTGGACTTCAGCTTACCAGGAAAAAGGCGTAGTCGGGAATTAAACAGCAACACTTTCTCCCCAACTTTAAACTCGCGCGGTATGATCCTCTTGTCGTGCCTTCTTTTTGTCTTTTCTTTGTAAATTCTGGCACTGTCATAGGCATTCAGCCTAAATTCCTCAAGCTCATCTAGCTGCAATAAACGTTTCTCACCACACAATTTATTATCAAAATTCAGCTCACGAATTGCCCACCAAGCTTTATACTCTAACTCTACGGGCAAATGACAAGACTTACCATAGACTAACCGATACGGTGAAGCGCCAATTGGTGTCTTAAAAACAGTTCTATAAGCCCATAAGATGTCATCCAATTTAAGACTCCAATCTTTTCGTGATTTAGATACAACTTTTGCTAATATCTCTTTAAGTTCTCGATTGGAAACCTCTACCTGACCACTAGTTTGAGGGTGATACCCCAAACCTCGACGGTGTGATACACCATACTTAGACAAAAGAGCAGAAAGTTGTTTTTCCTTAAAATGCATACCTCCATCACTGATGACAACCCGAGGGACACCAAAGCGAGGGAAGATTACCTTCTTGAAAAGTTGGATAACAGTTTTTGTATCACAATAGACCGAAGCAACGGCCTCCACCCACTTGGACACGTAGTCTACATCTACCAGAATGTACCTGTTACCTTTGCTTGATGGGAACGGGCCTTGATAATCAATGCCCCAGAAAAATCTCAACCTCCAATATGCCAACTTGAGGCATCTCATGCCTCCTAGATAAGTTTCCCGTCCTCTGACACGCATCACAAGCTGAAACAAAAACCTTAGCATCTTTAAACATAGATGGCCAATAAAAATCTGACTGAAGTACCTTAGCCACGGTCCTGGATGGACCGTGGTGACCGCCATAGGAGGAAGAATGGCAAGCTTCTAGGATAGTTTTGGTCTCCCACTGCGGTACACATCGTCTAAAAAAACCGTCAGCGCACTCCTTAAATAAATAAGGATCATCCCAAAAGTACTGCTTCACATCGTAAAGAAACCGCTTCCTCTGCTGATAAGACAAGTCAGGAGGTAAAATATCACCTACAATAAAATTAGCAAAATCAGCATACCATGGATTTTCAGCGTTAGTAATAGCCATCAAACTATCATCAGGAAAGGCGTCGTTAATAAGGAGAATATCTCCCTCATTTTGCAGCTCTAGTCGAGATAAATGGTCAGCAACAAGGTTTTCAGAGCCCTTCTTGTCTCGAATCTCCAAGTCAAACTCCTGAATTAGGAGTATCCATCTCAATAGTCGCGGCTTGGCGTCCTTCTTAACAAGAAGCTGTCTCAAAGCGGTATGATCGGTAAAAACAATTACCTTGGACCCGAGCAGATAGGACCTAAACTTCTCTAGTGCATATACTACAGCCAGCATCTCCTTTTCAGTGGTAGCATAATTAACCTGAGTCTCATCCAATGTTCGGCTAGCATAGTAAATAGCACTCAAAGCCTTGTCTTTCCTTTGGCCTAACATCGCGCCAACTGCATAATCGCTGACATCATACATTATCTCGAATGGCAACTCCCAATCTAGAGCTTGAATAATCGGTGCTGTGATCAAGGCCCGCTTTAACCTGTTAAAAGCAGAAAGACACTCATCAGAAAATTCAAAAGGAACATCTTTAATTAGCAATCATGTAAGTGGTTTAGCAATTTTAGAAAAGTCCTTGATGAACCGGCGATAAAAGCCAGCGTGACCAAGGAAACTCCTAACTCCTTTGACGTTAACAGGAGGTGGTAATTGTTCAATCACTTGCATTTTTGCTCTGCCAACCTGTATACCCTTATCAGAAACTAAGTGACCAAGGACAACTCCCTCGTTGACCATAAAATGACACTTTTCCCAGTTCAACACTAGATTAACCTCAATACATCTCTGCAAAATCTTATCAAGGTTAGACAAACAAGAAGAGAAATAAGACCCATAGACACTGAAATCGTCCATAAAAACCTCCATAATAGACTCTATACTCGGAAAATATCCCCATCATGCACCTTTGAAAGGTAGCTGGGGCATTACACAAACCAAATGGCATCCTGCGATATGCATAAACACCATAGGGACATGTAAAAGTCATTTTCTCCTGATCATCCGGATGGATAGGGATCTTAAAGAACCCTGAGTATCCATCTAGATAACAGAAAAACTTATGGGAAGCTAATCTCTCTAACATCTGGTCAATAAAGGGAAGGGGGAAATGATCTTTCTTAGTTGCGGTATTCAATTATCTATAATCTATGCACATCCGCCAACCAGTCACAGTTCTAGTCGGTATTAATTCATTCTTATCATTTTTCACCACTGTAGTACCTCCTTTCTTCGGAACTACATGAACTGGGCTCACCCACTTAGAGTCAGAGATAGAATAAGTTATACCTGCATCAAGAAGTTTCATTACCTCTTTCTTTACCACATCCTGCATGTTTTGATTCAACCTGCAAAAACCCTGTGCACGAGGCTTATGACCTTCCTCCAGGTTGATCCGATGCATACAGAAATATGGACTAATACCTGTCAAGTCATCTAAACTGTATCCCATAGCCTTCTTATTCTTTCTCAGAACACCCAACAAATCGGCCAGTTGGCTATCATCAAGCTTGGAACTAACAATAACTGGATACTGTTCATGGTCATCGAGAAAACATACTTAAGGTGGGAGGGGAGAGGTTTGAGCTCCGGTTTCTTTACCTCAACAACATAAGAGGTTTCCATTATCGCATTTACCGTCCCACCTTTCTCAATAGTGAACTCCCTACCTTTCAAAGAAGCATTCATCGTCGCGTAATCAACATGTACATCCTCTGCAAAATCATCAAGAACAATCAAAGCCTCTAACGGGTCTCAATCAGGGAACCCGACCAAAAATCAAACATAGACTCATCAATAATATCGATAGCATAACAAGTATCCTCTACCATAGGCTTAGCCAATGTTCTAGCCAGGGTAAAGGTTACTGTATCATCTCCCACCTCAAGGGTTAGGCATCCCAGCTTGACATCAATGATAGCCCCTGCGGTGTGTAAAAATGGCCTACCCAAAATAATAGGAATCTGGGTGTTCTCAGCCATGTCTAAAACAAGAAAATCAACAGGTATAAAGAATTTACCTATCCTAATAGGGACATCCTCTAAAACACCTAGGGGTCGCTTTAATGATCTATCGGCCATTTGAAGAGTCACACTAGTGACTTTGAGGTTACTCATATTCAATTTCTCGCAAATTGAATAGGGCATGACACTGACACTCGCACCTAAATCACATAAAGCCTTATCAATCACATGTGTGCCAATGGTACAAGGAATTGAGAAACTACCCGGGTCTTTCAGTTTAGGTGGAGATTTGTTTTGTAGGAGTGCACTACACTCCTCAGTGAAAGCAATCGTCTCCATTTCATTAAAATTTCTCTTACGTGTTAGAATATCTTTCATAAACTTAGCGTAAGAGGGTACCTGGGTGATCAGCTCGGTGAATGGAACAGTTACCTGAAGATTTTTAACGACCTCCATGAACTTACCAAACTGTTGCTCTATCTTTGTATTCCGTAGTCGGTTAGGAAACGGAACCTTAACAGCTATTTGAGTCTCGGCAACTTTCTCCTTCCCATTATTTGTATTAGTCTACTTAACGACTTCTCCAGTCAACTTATCAACAGTAGAAACCGACTTATCAGCAACGTTGGTTGACTTACGAACAAACCCTGTCGGTTCATCACAGACCCCCGTCGATCGACATGGTATGCCCGTCGATCGACATGGTACATCTGTCGATCGACATGATTTATCTGACGATCGACCATCCTTGCGCGAATCAGCCGTCACTTGGTCGCCTATCTCAGCTTCAGCGTTAACATCTATTTCTTCAATAATGAAATCGTCACTTTCTTTAGGCATAGGTGGTCCGTTATAAGTGAGACCGCTTCGAAGATGAATCGCATTTGCCGTGTCATGTGGCTTCTCAGGCTGAGATGGCAATGTACCTGGTTTTCTACTTGAAGTGGAAAGTTGGGCAATTTTATTGTCCAACATCTTATTATACGCCATTAACTGAGTGATAAGTGCCTCTTGCTTTTGTGAGGCTGTCATCTGTTGCTGTAGCATGGCCTTTATGTCAAAAAGGTCATTGTTTTGATGATGTTGACCTCTTTGATTGTTCCTCTGATAACCACCATGTGGTTGATTTCCACGATTCAGAGGAATGGTATATGTCTGACTCGGTACTTGTTGTGGTGGTGGAGTGGGTTTAGAACATTCTGACTCCGATAAGAGAAATTTGGATGCTCCCTAGTCCTATCATTATAGAAATTGGAGTATGGTGTACCTTGTTTGAAGGACTAAAAGGCGTGAACCTGCTCCAAGGGACTCATACACTCAACTGGACCATGTCCTGCAATACCACATCGCTCACAAGGTGTTTCTTGCTGGGTCATGGCATGAACTGTCTGCTGATTTCCCAAAGACTGGGTTGTCTTTAGTTCGGCAATCTGAGCAATTAATGTCTCTAGCTAAGCTGCAACAGCTCCATCAGATGAACTTCCTCCTCTTGTACTACCTCTGGGGTTCCCATATTTAGCAGTATGGGTAGCTATTTGGTCAATTAGTTTCCAGGCATTGTTATCATTTGTGTTGTCCTGGAATCTCCCGTTAGCTGAAGAATCAAGTAGAGCCCGATGGTCATCATATAGTCCATTGTAGAACTGGTTGCAGAGAAACCACTTCTCAAACCCATGGTGAGGAACTGAACGAACCAATATGTTAAAACGAATCCATGCCTTGTTTAAGTCTTCAGTTGGGCTTTGTTTGAAGCTAGTAATTTGATTTCTCAAGGCATTCGTCTTCTGGGGCAGAAAATGTCTCTTGTAGAAGGCAAGAGCTAAACTGTTCCAGTCGGTGACCCCCTGATCTTCCATGTCTAAATCACGCAGCCACTCTGCAGCACCGTCTCGCAGAGAGAATGGGAAGAGCACCTGTTTTACTTGGTCCTGGGTCACCCCAGCAGTCAAGGGTATAGAGCAACAGTAAGTGACGAATCTCTCCATATGTGTAGCAGGGTCTTCCGTGGCTCCCCCTCCAAACATATTTCTCTCTACCAAGTTAATGTAGTATCTCGAAAGTCCCATTATCTGTTGTAGGGAGTTTGAATCCCTTAGGAATGGATGCAAGGGTAGGCTCTGAGTGACTTGCTAATGTAGGCATGATTATAGCAGCTGCAGAAGTAGAAGTGTCTTCTTGAAAAGACTGATTTTCTGCAATAAAACTGGCGTAAGCGGCTTCAAGCGTACTCAAGTCTTCTGCTTGGCGAACTTCCTTCCAAAAATTTCGTCTAGCACGAAATGTCTTTTATGGTTCAGAATCGTATGGTACGAGTTCGGACCTGTGAGACCTGGGCATAAACGAAACACTAAAGAAAGGAATGAGAACGGTCTCAAGGAACTAATGTCCCCTGAGACAAGACAAACAAAATAAACAAACAGAGAATTGTTGCCTCCCCGGAAAAGGCGCCAAAATTTGATGAGGCTGTCGCAACCTATCAAAAATAACCAACTAGTCTCTAACTAATATAGCTAGGGAAGTTGGGATCGTATCCATAGGGAGACTAAAATGTGCTCTACTTGATAACTAAGTTTGTCTAGGTAACAAATTCAGGGTTGTTTAATTTTGTTTGCTAAACTACAAATAGTGAAGAGAAAAGAAATAAAGGATTAGAGAATGAGTTTAAAACTATGGGGAGAAGAACTAGGATTGTCGGTTCACCAATGAATGTCTAACGGTATTATTTAGGTCACAGATCGGTCGCAAATATCAGTCTAAGGGGTAGTGAAAAGGTCCTCTCGGATCACTAATCGCCCTAGAATGCTTCTAACGGGCTCTCGCAACTTATTAGGGCACTCTAATGTTTGTAGCAAGTCTAACCCTCACCAAGCTCTCGATCTTAGGTCGGGGTTTACCGGATCAAATAATCAATCATGCGCATTAACTGACTATTCGCGATTTAATGCTACAATTAACAATAAAGGCGTAAAGTAATTGACTAATCTAAAAACTAATAAACAATCGTCATAAATTCATTGGCTCCCCTAAATCCTAGCGGAGAAATTAGCTAGACATGTTCATAATAATGAAAACGATAGTAATAATTAAAAGGGATGAATTCATGAATAAACGATGATAGAAGAAATTAAACATATAACTAATAATGATAATAAAGATGGAACAGAAAGTAAGCGATAAGAACAATAGAGATGAAAGAACAAAGATTAATTAAATTACCAATAATTCGGAAGAGCAATGAAGAGAGTATGCAAAGTTTTTGATCTAAAAATTGTAAAAGAGTTCTACGTAATTGAGTTTTTAGGAGTTGAAGGCAGAATAAAGGATAACCTAATAATTGTTTTTCTAGTGTTTTTATAGTAAGTCCAAAGAGATAAAACAAATTGGTAACTAAAGCCCAAACACGAGCTAAATCTCGGCCAATAAAGCATCTGTCGATCGACACTAAGTCCCTGTCGATCGACACACTTGGACCCTGTCGATCGACACAAACACTAAGTCGATCGACAGCCATAAATAGCTTTGTGGACATGGCCCACTTGCGTATGCCCAGCCGATCTATGGACAATGGCATCGGTCTTTTGAAAGCCACGCTCGGCGGCGTAAAAATGCGTTCGACCGGATCGTTTTAGATCGGTCGATTTCGTCTCGGTAAGGGTCTCGAAACGATTAGAGATGTTCGGAGTCGCCAGCAAGCATTTTTGGGATGCTTGGAACCCGTTCGAAATCCACTTTATACCTCGGTCAAATTGAAGCACAAATCAGCGTTTGACATATGTACTAAAGATAAGGAAATCGTCCCTCTTTAACATCCTATCTCTAGAATGACTCTCGTACACCCGGATAAGGTCGTCCACTATCCAAAGTTTCTGAGTAAGAGGTGAAGGTACGTATTGGGAAGCCCTTTAATCAGACACCCAATCCCACCCGCGGTAGCGGCCTCTACTGATCGATCTTGGTTGGTTGAATGCAATAGTTGATAAAACGATTTAAATGCATGAGTGCGCATCCAATGATTTAAACCTAACATGTGAGAGCTTTCTAAGTCGGTTGATTTAATCCAAGTATCAAGTATAAGATGTCGAGTTAGATTAATGATTGATTTGCATGCAAGACGAAAATTAAACATCCATTTACCAAATTAGGTTTATGGTGCATAACGTGATCCATTTGTCTTAGTAAGGCATTTTGCAAATGTGATTTCGGATAAGCAAATAGTCATCTGATCCGTCCTATATCCGGGCTAACCGGAGTCGGGATCGTTCTAGACGAGTGCTGGAAAGGGAACAGGCCCTGTACCAGACGGCTACATGAGGCGCGAGCCACCCGGCGGTACAAGGGGACTCCCCTGGTTTTGAAAATGAGAATTGAAAGGCCTGTTTTAGGCGCGGGTCAACCTACGGTTATATGCCGTATTCTGGCCATTTAGAAAACGTTATAAAACGTGTTGAAAAATGGGTATTTGAACCCAATTTGATTTGAAAGGGTCGTTTAGACCGCGTTTGTTGATTTGAAGAACTAGACTCGAATAATCATCATTATTTTGACGATATTCAGTGTCGGGTTCGACTTGACATGGATAGTTTTGAGAATAATTATGAACTAATTGTTTTAAGTTCATTTGAATGTAATTAGTCGATACTCATCATCGTACCCGGGTACCAAGGATGACTTTGTGTTGGTGACTAATATGCTTGTTTTGAAAATGTAAGGAAATAATGAAAGGCTTTAAAATACCTCCCAAAAATAAAATAAAAGGCTTTAAAATATCTTTTGAATGTTATTAACCAAATATTATCACCGAAACACGGATTTGGCCGTCATGGTATGAGAAACCAAGGGCGAAAAATGTTTTTGTTGGAGCTGGTGTCCTCCACAAATTAGTGTGATAACATTTGTAAATCTCTTACAGGTTCACAAGGGTATACTTCGTATATTTAATCAGTTGATTAACGTTTACCTAATAACGGTTGGCTTGCTAGAAAGTTTGACGTTATTATCATACAGATGGCGGTGATCAACTGGTCCCTAAAGGTCACACCTATAGGACGTGTTTGAGAAATGTGGTTATAGAAATATAATTACATTGATGCCCAAAATGACTAAAACGTTAGTCTATGTGTTGATGAGATAATTATTTAATGAAAATTAAATAATATTAAGTTGAGACGAATTAACTGTCAATTCGTAAATTAAATATAATAAGTTATATTTAAATTAAATATATATAAGGTTAGTTTGGACGAATTAATCTGTTAATTCGTAGTTAAATATAATCAGTTGTATTTAATATCAACAAGTTGAATGTGTCATAGTGGTAATAGTGAGGGTACACAAGCCAAGAGGTCATGGGTTCGATCCTCACTAGATGACAATTTAACACACTTTACATATTTTTGGAAAGACCAAAATAAGGAGAAAATTACTCCTTATTTCGGTTCACTTGGCCGAAATTAGGGAAGTTTTTCTTTTCCTAATTGACTCCAAGTTTCGGTCTGTATCAAAAGAAAGGTAGAGAATTATTTCTACCCTAATGCTTTTTCTTGACCTAGCCTCCTCTTTCTCATCACAAGAACACAAAGACAATTAAATTTTACAGAAAATTTTAGATTGATTTCTAGCATAATCAAAGGGCATATCTCAGATCGTCTTGGGTGTAACTAATAGGCGAATATCAACTTTGATATTGTTCTTAGGCCATATTTGCTAGGACCAAAGGTTATTTCTGAATCCTTTACTTTTGTTTATGTATTTTATTTTATGACCATTGATCATCTGTTTTAAATCGTTATAATCCTTCTAGTTTAAGGGAAGTATACAGACTTATTTCCCACAGTTTTATGGTTAAAACAAATGAAATAAAATAAAAGGGGTTTGAAAATATTTGAAATGGTGAAAACCGATTACAAATATGAAGATGAATTAATGGGGAAAGACGAGAACAAACACGGTTGAATTCTGACCTGGACACCCCATTTAGGCGCGGGCACGCCGGCGAACCAAGGGGCTTCTGTCTCAGGCCAAAAATCAGTTTTGGCTCGTTTATCCCATGTTTTGGATCGTATTATGCATGTTTTAGCATGTTATAGTCATGAAACAAATAAAAACATGATAAAAGGAGGATTTTTACACCCTCATACTTACATGTTTGGTTATGGCGAGTGACCGACGTAAGTGTAACAACTCGTTTGGTCGGAAAAACTCGGTTTAAAATCGTTTTGGTAAGTAAAAAAGAGTGTTTTAAGATTAGTGGGACAAGTGATTTAATGCACGATGACGGTACCAAACAATGTGTAAGGCTTGTATTTACGATCGGTAGGTCGTAAATACGCGTCGGATTGTGACTTAAAAATTCGAGTCGAGAATTTTAAGGGAGAAAAGAGGGGGCGGACACTCGCGTAAGTTCTCCAATGGGGGCATTTGAGGGGTATTTATAGGAAAATGAGTGGTTGTGTGAGTTTTGAGCGACGTGGCCACCTGAGCTGCTCAAAGAGGCGCGAGCCACGTCGCGGGTCTTCGAGTTGTCTTGTCGCTTTCACACAAGAGCAATCATGATTTGTTCTATCCTAGGATTTGTAGTCATATGTTTGGTACTTGACCATACATAAATCCGGGAAATCTTAGCATAGAAGGTTTTGAATGTTCGTTTTTTGTGGTTGACTCGGTTTGACTCGTTGTTGGAGTCGGGATTTGAATTTTTGAGTCGGTTTTTGGTACGGTGTCGGTTTTGACTCTAGTTAGTGTCATTGCGACCCCGTCGTCGTGCATTAAACACTCCAGGTATTTTTGAAATGTTTTGAAATGATTTATTTTCGAAATCGTTTTAAGTTTTCCGACGTAAAGTTGTACACAAACTGTCGATCAAACGCCGCGATTCCAAAGCATGTTATAGTCCGATAATCATCGGGTGTGTGTTGGAGTCTCAGCAGATATTGGGTATCTACAAGCTCAAAAATAGATCTTCCTGTGACGACGGCATGAATGTCGATGGACATCTTCCTCTGTCGATCGAAATTGGATTCCTCTGTCGATTGACAGAGCAATTCTTCATTGGTCGTCCGTCTACAGCTTTTAACACAAGGTCGAACACGGACTCATCTCCTTCCTTAATTAGGGTTTTGGCTCATAATCGCACATTCGGACCTAAAACCTGCACAAGTCACACAACTTACCCAGTAGCGAGAAATGGGAGGAAATAATAGTGTATGGTCGTAATAAACCATGAAAATGCGTGCTAAATGAAGGGAAGTATCATATGTAAAGAGCACGCATCAGTCGCCGGCTTGTGGGTGCACCCGAGTGGGCTGAGAAATGGGATGGTAGAAATCTCATTTGGGCGGCAGAGAGCCACCTGTCTTACAGGACGGCGAGGAGTTTGGTAAGTTTTGAGGTTGTTATTTCCTATTACCTCTCCTATTTATTTGACGTTTCATTTCTCATTTGTCTTATGTTAAATGTGAGTGTAAGGAAACACAAAAACGCCATGGATCATCCCGAAGAGGCGCGAGCGTCCTTGCGGAAGGTTTGAGGTGTCAGGAGAGAACACAAGTTGAAAGAGACAAGTCAACAGTGGGAATCTCGGGGAAGGCCCAAAGAGGCGCGAGCTGCCTGGCGATGGAAGCCAGCTCTCCCCTTTTTCTGAAAAATGCGCTGATCATTTTTGTATAAATAGTGATGTTTGTGCTTCATTGTTTCATCATTCGAAACACAAGAACATCTCTACAAAACTTCTTCTTCTTCTTCCACAAAAATATTTTATGGATGCCTTTGAGAATGCATTGCGACAATGGTGTCGGGATTTGTCGCCTCCCGAAATGTATCAACTCATTTGCATGGGAGTTGGTCAATTGTTGGTGCTCCGTCAAGTCAAGGTGCAACCCTAATTTCTTGAAGCATGTTCTCGGTTTTGGGATTCGAAACACCATGTTTTCGTTTTCCCGAAAAGTGAAATTTGTCCTCTTGCCGAAGAAGTTGGAGCCATTGGTGGGTGGCCAGGTTGTGTTCCGGGGCTTCCTCCAACTCGGTTGTGCTACAAGGATAAATTCCGTTCCATGTTGGGTTTGTCAACAAGTCAAGTCAACTTCCTTCTTGCTCCACATGGTGTGGATATGTTGGCCCTTATCAACATCTTTTCAAATCGATTAGATGTCATTGTTTCGGAGGTGGCTAGGAGAAGGGCTCTTGCCTTTTGCCTTGTCCATGTATACCTCTTTGTTGATGTTTTGAAGAAGGAGGGGCCGAAATGTTATGGTAGCATGACCCTTATCCACGTGGTTGAGCAAATGGAGCATGGTAGAGATCCATCATGGTTGGTGCTTGGAGAGATCATCCAAGCTTTGGACAAGGAAGGCTCTTTCGAACAAGCTCCCTCCTTCGGATCCCCAAGGATCCTTCAAGTGTGGCTATTGGAGAGGCTAAGGTATGTAGAGCCTCCGGTTGATTTATATTCTTTTTCCTTCCGTCACCTTACCATGAGGAAGAAGTTGTACTCGGCACTTTGGAGATAGTATCCAGCTGAGTTGGGAAAAGAGGAGTCCATTGTTTTAGAAGGAGTGAGTGTCTGCTCAAACTCCAAGCATTACCCCTTAAGATGTTGTTCATGTCTTCCACTGAAGAGAATCTGAAGTAGAACCACCCTTTTTTGAAATAGAGCATAGATGGTTTGGTGACATGGTTCCATTGTTTATTGACAAATTCCTTGACCTGGACAATTGAAGGTTTACCACCTAAGAATTGTCCCACTAACGTGTTATGCCAGTAGTCCAACTCACTTTGAACATCATCAACTTCAATAACCACCTCCCCCGACTGATTAGAATCATGGAAACTCCTCACTTCCATATTATTATTATTATTATTATTATTATTATTATTATTATTATTATTGTTATTATTATTATTATTATTGTTATTGTTATTGTTATTGTTATTGTTATTGTTATTGTTATTGTTATTGTTATTGTTATTGTTATTGTTATTGTTATTATTATTGTTATTGTTATTATTATTATTATTATTATAATAAATCATCATTATCATCATCATTATTATTATTATTGACCTCTATTATAAAATTATATAATTCACTAATTTATTCGTAGAACTAGCTCGCTTATAGCGGTGTAACTGAGAATTTTTGAGCTTGAGCTCCGGTTGGATTGGAATCAGCTCAGAAACTTGAGCTTGAGCTCGGAACTGGCTCGGAATTTTACAGGCTTAAAATATTAAAGTTCGGAATCATCTCGGATTATTCTCGAGCTTAATTAATAAATCATGATTTTTTACTTTACTTAACTTTTAAGTCAAATTAAAAAATAAATATATTTTAAGAAAAATACAAATATAAAATACCTATCAACTATAATAAAAATATAATCATAAATGCTAAAACAACAGTTTAATAAGAATAAAAACAATTGTAAAATGTTAAAATTAAGTGATAATAAGGGGGAAAAAAAGAGTCTAAACGAGCTTCTGCTCCGAGTTTTACTAAGCTCGGATTTGGTAAACCTCGACTCAAAATCGGCTCAAAATCAGTTTTGACCAATTTCGAGCCGAGCTGATCTTGAGAAATCTACGAACCTTCCCAGATCATTTAGAGCCCTACTCACTTACTTTATGAGTTTATGCAGTAATTTTACGAAGGAACACATACTCTTTTTTTTGGCAACAGTAAAGATAAGATGTTTACATACAAGCAGAATCGTACATACATACAACATTATTGAAAATAAAATTACAACTTCCTATTAAACTAATACGGTAGATGAGATGTCGGATAACATCATGTTGGTGGAGAGCAATAGCTAGGACATGAACTTCATCATGCACGACATCTACATGACACGAGACTCTCAAAGACCATCGAGACATTTGATCTGACAAGTGAGGGGAACAAGATGCACTTGCGCCACACGGACGTAAAAAGGGAAAGCCGAAAACAAGCCAAACAGGCTTACCTTTAAAAGAGAACCGGGTTGCGAAACGTCGTCGACGTTTTGTAACGAATCGTCGATATTTAAAAAAAAAAAAAAGACCATCATTATCCTTCTCACTCTCTCTACTCTATTTTCTCATTCCCTTTCCCTTTTCAGCCCAACAACAGCCAAACTACCACACCCACACCCATCGCACTGCCGCCTCTGACCACCACCACCACAGACCACCACCAGCACACCTACACCCGCCACACTCGCCACCTCATCTCAGTCCCTTCTGCCCTCTCTTTCAATCACTCAACTCGGTTCCTTTTTAACCTACAACCACCACCACCACCGAACACCACCACAACACCAACACCGACCACCGCAACACCACCACAAGTAAGTAATACACATCCATATCTTTTGTTTATTATGAATTAGTTTAGGAAGAATTTGGTTTATAGATTTAATTGGTTAATTTTAATTAATATTATTGTTGAATTCGATTGTACAGTTGTTGTCGTTGCTGGCTGATTGTTGTTGTCGTTGTGTTTCTTGTTGTTGTTGTAGTTGTTCAAGGTCATATTTGGTGGTTGTTATAGAGGGGCGATGGACGCTGAAAATCAACGCTAAGCAGGGTGAGGGACGTTGACATTCATAGTCGTTGAGGGAAGGGGACATTGAAATTCAACGTCGTGGTGGGTGATGGACGTTGATACCCAACGTCCAGGCCCTTAAGGGACGCCTAGAGTCCATGTTCGCTTGACCTGGCAAAACGGGTCAACGGGTCGGGCCAATTCGGGTCGGGTCAATTCGGGTCTCTCATTGAGTTCAGGTTAATTCGGGTCGGGATGGGTCTTTTCGGGTTTTGGGTCTATTTCGGGTTTGTTGTCGGGTCTGTTTCGGGTCAAGCGGGTCGGGTTGTTTCAGGTCGGATCATTTTCGGGTCAATGAATAATAGAGAAATAGTCATTTCAAGTCTTTTCGGTTCAATTAGAGTTATATTTTGTCGTGTCATTTTCGGGTTTGGTGGTTTCGGAATGGGTCATTTTCGGATCGGGTCAGTTAGGGTCAATAAAACTCGGGTCATGTTCGGGTCGGGTCGGGTCAATTCGGTTTTCGGGTTACATTCGGGTGATGTAGTTCGGGTCACTTCGGGTCTCGGGTCAGTCTTTTCGGGTCGGGTTACTGATAGGCTATCGCACACGTATGCAAAGATAAAATATCCTGGACACAAATGAATGTAGTACGTAGGGGTCGAATCCACAGAGAGACGGTAGTTGTTAATTAGTTGTTATGGGGTGAATTCTATCAAGGTCGGCTATCGTATGATTGATTGGTTGGATAATGAAAGAAAACAATAATGATGAAGAAATAGTCTAGGGAGGTCGGGTCACACATGCAAATTATGTAAATGTTTAAATTAAACATAGGAGTTGATAAATCGTTAATTGTTTAGGCTTAGAGATACCCACCTCACGATATTAGTGTCAACCATAGACCGGGTCCTAGAGAAACTCTCGTTTATGACTAGGTCATCCTACTACACATGCTTAGTCTAATCCGATTCCGTGCCTCTCGACTTATAGAACGAATTAACAAACTTAATCAATGAAAAAGGCCTTTAAACAAAGATTAAACGTGACGATACAAACATGTAATAAAAACAATTAGACAATATTATATCAACCTAATTTAACAGTTGTAAGAATTACTTATGCATGGTTTCCCTTATTCCCTAGACAAATGAATTACTTATGCATAATGAAAACTAATCTAATGACATATGAAATGATAAAGATAAACATACTAAGAAATAACAAAATAATACTAGAAATGAAATTACCTTGACAATGGAAATAGAACTTGAATATAGAAGAACAAATATTTGAAATGAAAATTGTAAATGAACTTGTAATATAAATTGAAATGCTTAAAGAAATTGTTTATAACATAAAGGAGATAATAAAGGGAAACTTAATCTAACCTAAACTAAGAACTAAAATAAAAGTATAAAAGTGGTTTAAAAGGTATGTAAGAAGTGTGTAGGAAGTGCCGGATCAACACCCTTTTATATAGGGGTAAAGGGAGTAACGTAAACAATCAAGAGGGGGCTAACCCCGATCGGGGTCGTGATGTTTCCAGCTTTTCCTCTTTAATCCGTGATTAATTAGCACAAGAATCCTATGTTGGTGTTTAATGCCTTATTTAATCACCCGGTTAAACTCTTCAACTAGCATCATAAGCTTCACTTAGCATCCAATATTTCCACCTTAGTTGGACTTCAACTCTTGGGCTTGAATTTGCATTTGACTTCATTTTGCATTTCTCATTTTAATTCATATCTTTATGCTCCACACTTAGCCTTGTGTACTAGCTCTTGCAAATTTGTTAGAAATAAGCTCCTAAAAGCTCAAGTTCCTATAAAATGTGACAAACCATACAAAGACAACTAGAACACAATATTAGCTCATAAAACCACTAGATTAGTGCAAATGAAAAATATAATAGAGCTAAAGTAGGGGGGTCAAAATGTATATAAAATGGACTTATCAGTTACTTTTGCCAGGTCTAACGTCCGCTCCCACTAATGACGCCCAGAAGCAACGCCTAATAGACGTCCAGATTCATCGTCTATGGCCAGCCCAGAAGTGGATACTCATTGTCTATTTCCATTAGGGCGTGCACATTCAACGTCTGTCCATTGAGGACGTTCATATTCAACGTTTGTGTCCATTGGAGACGTGCAGATTCAATGTCCCATTCATACGAGAAAAAAAAAAATTACAATTCGATTCATACTAATTTCAACGTCCACATTCATAATCGATTCAGATTAAGCAATGTCCGATTCAACGACTCATACTAGCCTAGTAGGCAATGTCCGATTCAAACGAAAAAAATTACAATTCCACAGATTATTAAGTAGTTAATTAGACTTATCGATGATTTAGATGGTTCGTTATTTAACATTGAATTAGATTAACAAAGTCTTGATTTTTTTTTTTAAGTTTGTACTTTGGGAGGATTTGTGAGGGAATAGAGTAGAGAGAGTGAGCAAGGGTAGTGATGGTCTTATTTTAAAAAAAACGTCGACGATCATATATTATATTAAAGCAACAACCGGCTGCTTCTTTGATTGTCACGTGTCACACCTCATTTACTTGCCACATATCGAATTTTTTAAATCCCCAATACAGTTTGCCACGTGTCATCGCCACATGTCATATCCAGTAAAATAGATAAATTATTAAATACCAATTATCAACATAATAATTAGAATATTTAAACAATAACAAATTTTGGAAACAATTAATAATTTCCCACAATCTTGATACGCAGCTAGAGATTAGCTAGCATTAATAGCAATCTTTAAAATTAAGAGAATATTTTAGTCGTGATTCCCTCAATAAAAGAAAAAAGGAAAAATTCTTAGGTCCTCTAGGAGGACCATTAATGTGTCTCTCTAACCAATAAAAAGCCTTTATGCTAATATTTTCCTTATATTTATCTTTATATTCATAACTTTTAAATGGGTATGAAGGCTTCTTATGAGTTTGGGAGGACACATTAATGGTTCTCCTGGAGGACCTAAGAATTTTTGTAAAAAAAATGTATTAGTATTCATTTCCTATTTGAACTGAGAATGCAATTGGTTGAGATTTTGCTAGAGAAGAAAGTTCTTTAGCAAATATAAAGGAATATTTATAGCTTTGGAAACAAATATTGTACGTTATTTTTGCCATCTTCTACCACTAATTCAAAATAAATAAAATATAATATATAATATATTAAATAAATCATAAATCAAGCAGCCTTCAGTAGATCAACCATTATAAATGGAATTGGAAATGACACTTAATATATTTTAGCTACAATCGCGGCAGAATATTCAAATTGAATCAATTTGGTGCCAGTGCTTAAATCTATAAATACTATTAAAAGGCTACTCTAAAATGTCCAATTAAGTCCACGTAGACAATGCCACGTAGGATAAAAAAAAAGTCACGCAGACATTTGAAGCTCACGTCAGCCGCATAACCCAAATGCCACACGCACATTCATACCCAATTACCTCGTCTCTTATCATCACTGTTCCTACCGACAACGAGAATCCCCCTTTTTCTGCTCATTTAAAAAATAGGCATTAATTTATTATTACATGGCATTAATTTAATTCATTTATCTATAAATTAATTTAGTTCACTTATCTATATAAAAGATATTATCTATATTCTTAAATGATTTTTGTATATTAAATATATTTTTTTCCCAAATTTATGTAAACCTTAGAAATTTACATCAAAATTTCATAATTTATACTTAATATTGACATTTTAATTGAAATTTTCGTGATAAAACATGTTAATAAAATTTATAATTTATAATTAAAATTGAATTTTTTGTAATAAAGCATGTTAATAAATTAATTAAAACTTATTCATTAAAACTCTTCATATTACTTACCACCCACCATTTTTATTAACATTTTTTCCTATTTAATTCATTTTTTTAATTAAACATGAAAATAAATTGATTAAAACTCTTCATAATACTTAACACCCACCAAATTAATTAAATTTTTTTCCTATTTAATTAATTTTTATAATATAATATGTTAATAAATTGATTAAAACTCTTTATATTACTTAACAGTTAGCTCCCATAATTTTCATTAACATTTTTTCCTATTTAATTCACCTCTTGAGCTTCTCGGCAATAAATTATCTAATTAAATAGTACCACAAAATAAATTAAAAATAAAATTAAAATATTGGAATTTATGCTTGTATAATGGCTATAAAACCTATAATAGTTTCTATCTATAAAATCTTATTAAAAGGCTAACTTAAAAAATGTGACATTGCAAGTTTTATTGTGACGTGACAACTTTTAAAGTGACATGGTAAAAAAAAAAGTGATATGGATTACCAATTTAAGAAAATAAAAAAAATATAAGGTAAAAAAATTTAAAAAATAGAAGGTATAAACACACACAAAAAAAAAAAGAAAAAAAAATTGTAAACCATTGATCCCCTCTCATAATTTTTTTATTTAATTACTTTATCTATTTAACCATTATTTTCTTTATTTAATGAAATGACCTTTTAACTTCCCTTTCATCATTACTATATATACTCCGTATTTATGTACCATATTTTTTTATTTTTCTTTCATTCATAAAATTTTGAGAGAATTTGTAATAGAATTTTTCATTTATATAACTATTATATTCACCCTAATTTTCAATTTTATTCAAAAAATTAGCACCTAAAGTATACATAGAAAAGTAAAATAATTATTTCGTCTTTTATTTTTCTTATGTTTTGTATTAATTTGTTATTATTTTTTGTTTGTATTAATATTGCAGGAGAATGAATTTTCAACTTTATTAAAAAAAATGGTAGGTAAGTTATATCTAAAGAACTAAATTAATTATTTCGCTTTTTATTTTATTATGTTTTGAATTAATTAGAATCTTATTAGTTACTTTTTTGTGTTTATATTAATATTGCAGGAGAATGAATTTTCAACTTTATTCAAAAACTTGGTAGGTAAACTATACAATGAGAACTAAATTAATTGTTCACTTTTTATTTTTATTATGTTTCGAATTAATTAGAATTTTATTAGTTTTTTTTTGGGTGTTTGTATTAATATTATAGGAGGATGACATACTCACATAGTCACATATCAATAACAATGCACGAAATTCGAAATAATAGCTATGAATCTTCTTTACAGATTTTTTTTTGGTTTGGATGACTCTTTCATTTTTGTCAGTTTTTCTTTGTTTCTACAATGGTGTATTAGAAATATCGAATGGTAGCAAAAATCTTTAATAAGTTGTTGACATGTTGTTGCATTATTGTCCTTCGCTCTTTCCTACACTTTATTCTCCTTTGTAACACTTATGTTCTATTTTTATTTTGTCAAGCATGTTACAAATTAAATTGTTTAGCCAAATTATTAAAGTACGATGCACATGTCAATTTGATCTTATCATAGTGTTATAATATGCATAAATAGTAATTAGTTAGAAACAGATTCTTATTCTCCAATTCATTGTTTCAATTCCAATGCTTTCAAGCTTTTAAATCATTTTTTTTCCATCAAATATACTATTTTATAACTCACAACATTTTTTGGATAAATATTTTTTTTGAATGATTTGTTTATATTTTATTTCCTCCTGAATTAGGAACGGCTAATATTACATATGAAGTATAATTTTATTGTTTTGATTATAATTTTTGATGAATGATCGAATATGAAGAAGCTATGTTTAGAATCCTATATGCATAAATCTCGATTTATTGCGTGATTCCGAGAAATGTGTAATTAGTTTTACTCATCTTATACTAATAATAATAATTACTAGAGTTCACCTATAAAGTTTTGATCCTTACTTTACTCTCTTACTTTTTGTCCCAAATCTAATCTTATATATACTACGGAGTATAACATTATAACACAAAATGTGATATTTTAAATATATGTAACCTTTCATTGGAATTATTTGGATAGTTGTTAAAGTTTCTCACATAAAAGTTCACGACAGTTTCTTTGCAAGATAAACATAGGGCCAAGTACTTTAAAATGCACCAAAACGACAATAAAAACAGTATCTTCATTCAAGCAATAAAGAGGCAAAATGCAATGTTTGTTGGTGAAAAAAACCATGCATTTATATTCTATAATCTTTAAACCGGTAAAAGCAATGATTAAATAATAAAGAGACAATTGAAGAATCACTAATTGAAGAGACAATTGAAAAACCATTAATTAAACAGGCAATTGAAGAATTATTAGCAACTCAAACGAGAAAATTAAGAGTCATTGATTTTCTTTCTATAAAATCTCATCAAAATATCAATTCATATTGTATTATTTGATACCAGGTTGTCCAAACCAACATTACCCGTCGTTACAAAAGTCAGTTTTTTTTGTTCCCTCTGTAATTTAGAGTATTTTATTGGAATTTGGTGTCTCCTTTTTCCTTTTCTTTTCATGTATTTATATTTAATAGTCTTAATTGGAGGTGTCAATTCAATTAATTAACTTGATAATTTAATTAATGATATTATTGTAGGAGGTATGTATATGTTAATGCGATCCTAAAATGGATGTGCTTTGAACTTTGCGTAATTATTTTGCATACCCAATAAGAAATATTTTTACGAGACTAGCATAATTATCCATATTGTACGAGTTTTGGGATTTTTACGGGAGTATTTATTTAAATTCTATATCTATATGTGTACTTACTATAAGTGAAGTAATAAGAAGGTTATATTTTTGTAGAGAAAGAAAGGATAATGAATGAAAAGTAATCACGCTATATATTTCGAAGTTATGAAGTTTTTAACTGCATATGTAGTAGAAAATAAATTTCAATGCAATTTGTTCATATATGGAAGGGTGACTTCTTTTAATGTTTTGTTTTATTGGTAAAAAGTTGTACTCATATTTTTAAATCCTTTGAAAACAAGGGGCGACAATGGAGCGCAAATTCATGTTCCAATACTTCAATGACGTCAAGATTGTCCATAAGACCAGAAGTACCCGAAAATTCAATCTGACGGATTGTGTACTCGCTTCAAAACAACCAAGCTATTCACATTTTGGTTTGCGTATCATCCACAATCAAATTTTGGAGTGTATTAAACTTTTCTTTTAAAATACCGCTCCCTCAGTCGTGTTCATTTATTTACCTTTTTTTTAAATTATTTGGGAGTGGTTTTTAATTAAAATTAAACAAATGATTGAGAGAGGGAGACTACTCCGTATAAGTTATTCACAAATTAAACACTTAAACACAGTCAATTATTAACGATCCCGTGATTTTCACGGGCTCCAAAACTAGTTACCTATAGTTTAGCTACAATCGCGACAGAATATTCAAATTGAATCAATTTGGTATTTATTCACTTAATATTGGTAACTACGAGTAATCCGTATAACATTATGAAAAACCGTGTGTAAAATATATGCCTTAATTATTAGTTCAATATAAGAAAAGTTTGTCTCCATAATGGGTGAATTTAATACCAACTTACATACAGAGTAATGGAAAGTGGTCATACTAATTATAATCAGACAATGGAGAAGATGATACTTCAATAATAACCGTATCATTTCCATGATACTTCGCAGTTGATTAGTTGGCTTTAATTTTTGTTCTTGATAATAATTGTTCAAAAGTGAAAAATATCCTCTCTATTACCTTCTTCTCTTTATTACCTTCTATTATCTTTTAATGGTCCAAATTTATTCCGAGACGATTTCACGGTCAACTGTTTTGATAAGGTTGGGGAGAGAATTCATCCTTTTCAAGAGATAAGTTTAAAAGTAATGGAGAGGAATAGAGGATTCATCCCTTTCAAGAGGTAAGTTTATAACATAATTTTTTTGTGTAAGCGTGATATATTGTACAACTTCACTTAAGTTTATACTGTTAATTATGAATGTAATTATATTTTTAACAACTTTATAAAATTTTAGAATGACAGATCTTATATATTAATGCATATTTTTACAACTACAATGGTATCAAGACAGATTCACAAGCTTGAGAAATGAGATGGATGGTTTTTCGTGCAACATTTCTATTTAACAATAAATACTCTTTTTAATGCGTGTATAGTGTCTATCTAGCCATGGTATTAATTTCATATATATACCATAAAAGAGAGAAATTTAAAAAAGTTGATATTGTTTTGTTGTGGAAAAAGAAATAAGGGTCAAGTACAACATAAGGATGAATGAAGCGAGAAATTTATCACCTTATCTAGCCATATAGTTTTATTTAACATAAAGTACGTAGTACTATAATTTGTGTTTTGGCATGAACATAACAAGAAATATGGATTGGACAAATATTAATTAGAAGATGGAGCGAGTAATATTTTAATTAATTTTCTAAGATTACTTTCTTATATATAATATTACTTATTTAATTATCTCATTATGTCTTACAAAAATGTCGTATGGTTTCTTTTGTTTAAAACATTTACTAACATCATGTCTTTTTATACATTTTTTTGTTTTGAAAATAAATTTAACAGGTTGTGTCGATTAACTCCAAGTTATTGAATCATTTCGAGTTTGCGTTGTTTAGGGCTATAGGTTGCGAGTTAAGATTTACGGGTATAGACCTTGATAAAACGGGTAGATCGGACCGAGTAAAGTTTGCTACTAATCATAAATTTTGATTCTTTCTCTAAATTAAAGTGCGTCATTTAACGAAAACAACGGAAGAGTACAATATTTTATTACCTTGACATATATCTTACTTTATTCTGATAATTCAATTTAAGAAGAAATAGAAATAAATATAATATACCTAAAATTTCCTAAGTATTCTATAATATATATACAACCACGAGCAAATGTGCTGAGATTGGGGTTGAGAGGGATATTGATGTCCGAGGTGTTGGGTATGGTCACCACTTCAGTGGAGGGTGTAGTCTCGAGGTAAGTTGGTTAGTGATGGAAAACACTGCTTCCAGACATCCACGTGATGGTGGGTGAAAGAGGAAATGAGAGAGAAGGTTGAGAATTGAGAGGAGAATAAACGATTGGGGTAATATGAAAAAAAAGCATACAACAATGAGAAAAATTAAATGAATAATGCGTAAATAAACATGTTATGATATGTACAATAATTTTCGATCCACTTTTCAGATTTCACCTTTTATAAGTTAAAAAGTCGACTAGGAAAAAAAAGCAGAATATTTCGAATAAAACTGAGAACATAAACTTAAACTTATCAAAAGTGTATGGGAGACAAAGTCAAATTTTCTAATGTTTAATAATTTAATAAATCCAAAAAATACATAAATTTTTACTTTTAATAATACTTTCCGTTACCACTCGTGCAGTGCACGGGTTCAAAAACTAGTTCATTACAAAACTGCGACGACGTTTCGAAACCTCAGAACCTGACAAACCAAACCAATAACCCACCTAGCCGCGCCAGCCGACAGACCAAGTTAGCCCTACCGCAAGGGTATGCACAACTGCTGCTAGTTTGCTAGTTCGGGGAAGTGGCAAATAAGCCCTATACGTTTGACACTATGTGCATTTCACCCCCATAACTTTTAACAAGTGCGAATCAACCCCATTACTTTAACCGTTGGTGTAATTTACCCCCATAAGTTTGTTTGGCTCATATTTTAAAATTTAAATATTTCTCCTTTTTATGTCTCCAATTTAGTTTTCCCATTTTTTAGAAATTTGTATGGACTAATCTACCCTTCCCACTACCCTTAATTCCTTAAGACCCAAATCCCACTTTTTTCACAGCTCTACTGCTCTCCCAATTACAAGTGCTAGAAACACCACCACCACATGCCTCCACCACCTATGATATAACCCTCCACAGGTCCTTACACCGCAACCACCTAACTTCACAAGTACACACCGCCTGACCGCCCAGATCCGCACACTGAAGGCTATATATTCCGGCGAATAAAACACTACTTCCCTTATGTAACACACAAATTCCACCCCGCCATAGGTAAAGTATGGGTTTTCAGAGTTAAGGAATAATGGGTTATGTTGTCGGGGATCGATTTTCGATTGGGACGAGATGGTGATAAGGGTGATCACAGGTAGAGTATGACAATCTTCTTGGGTGGTTGATGGTGATTTTGAACTTACCTCGGGTTTGCGGTGGTCGGATGTAGGTGTTGTAGATAGTAATATGGTGGTTTGAGGAAGGCGTGTGGTGGTGACTGGTGTGGTGGTGATAAGAGGAGGGTAAAATTGAGTTTTAATAAATTAGTAATAACTAGTTTAGATCTCGTGCAAATGCACGGTATTTTAGATTGTAATATATAGAGAAATGAGCATTATTAATAATTACACTTTAAATTTACTGTTAAGGTCTACAATATTGACGTGTTCTATTAATTATTAAGATAAAAAAGGGAAAACTTGAGGACAATTTTACATAGAAAAATCAAAATATCATTACATTTACTAATTTTAATAAATATTGTATATTTGGTGTTGTATTTTAGGGAGATTTTCGTATTTTATAAAATCACACTATTTAGTATTTCGGCGATGTATTTTTCAAATAAGAGATCGAAGATATTTGTAATGGAGAAAATTCTTTAATATAATAATTTAAATATATTTATGGTTAAAATGTAATAATAATTATATGAGTAAAGTATATAGTAATCTTGTAAACTGACATATATATGGTAGTCTAAAGTATTTAAGTGTAATATATTTCTCCACAAATATTGAGAAATAAGAATTATAAAGTAGGCCAACATTTATATAGAATAAAAAAAATTTTAAGCCCAATATTTGAGAATAACCAAACCTATTTACTATTAAGGCCCAATTTGTAGTTGAGGGTGATTTGAGCGGGAAAATTCCTAATTTCACTTATTCATTTAGTAAATAGAGGATATATGTGGTTATATAATATTAATAAGAGTTTTTTGCTTTTTACCACCTATTGAGTCTTAAAGTTTACAAATTACCACCTATTGAGTCCATCTTTACCAATAACCACCTAATTTTTTTGCTTTTTACCACCTATTTTGCATTACGTTGACGGGTTTTCTTATTTATCGTCTTCGCTTATATTTTATCGACTCTCTATTATTTACAATGACCGAACTACCCTTACCAAATATTATAACACACACTCACCCTCTCCCTCATACACTTCTATAATCAATCGACCTCCAACCCCAGTCTAATTGAAGTCTATCTATCTAGGGTTCATCATTTTTCTGGGCAATTTAAGGCAAGTTCTCCCTCTTTTTCTTCTTGATTCTTGGTTATTATACTAAAGTTTGTCATTTTTAATGTCTATTTTTAATGTCTGAGACTTAATAAACTCAATTTATGGGTTAATTTTATTATTGATTCAACAAATTATGGTGTATTTATCGTCTTAATTCCACATTTTCTGGGCAAGTTATCTTATTAATTCATCAATTTCCCAGTTATTTCTGTTCTTAATTCAACAATTTATGGCTTCAAATTTTCTTAAGTCAACAGTGGCTGCCTTTTTATACCTATGGTGTAGAATATCAATTTATCTTTCATCATTAGTGTCTTTATCTTTAATGGAGAATCATACTTGTATTTGTTAGTTAACCAATATAATTACGGCATTCATTCAGTCAGAGTGGTACTAAATGTTTTCTTTTACCATTGTTTTGGTTTTAAAATATAGGTAAGGTGAAGGAACAACAAGAAGGGAAGAGGACTACCAAAAGCTCCAATTCCTTCCGTGGCACCTAAACAAGATCCATTTGCAACTGATGAATCAGCTAAGACAATCATGATTATAGAATGAATTGGTGGAAGAAACTACCTGAAATTTGAATTGACAATAGGGATGATTAGACTTTTATCGATTGATTCAATAGGCTGAATATCGTCTACCACGAGATGATGAGATCATGACAAACTACCAGATTGTTGCTTGAATGTGAAAAAAATGCCCAATTTTTAGGGTTCTAAGATTGAATAACGATTGATTCAATAGGTTGTATAATTGTGTTCCGAGTTTAAAGGAGGAATAGAATATGTGTCTGAGTGAAATAACGAGGGGGAGTGTGAAATAGGTGAGGGGTAGTTTGGTCATTGTAAATAATAGAGAGTCGATAAAATATAAGCGAGATGATAAATAAGAAAACCCGTCAACCTAATGCAAAATAGGTGGTAAAAAGCAAAAAACTAGGTGGTGATTGGTAAATATGGACTCAATATGTGGTAATTTGTAAACTTTAGGACTTAATAGGTGGTAAAAAGCAAAAAAAACTCTATTAATAAATTGACAAATTCTTGTTTCAGACGGACATTATTGGTCTTATTTGTCAGACGGATAAAATGTTGCCATTTTTTAAGAAAATGTAACCAATTAATTCACAAAATGTTATGACTAGAGGTGTCATTTTTTACCCTAAAAATGATGTGAACAATAATGGTAACATGTTATCAGAAAATAACAACATTTTATTGTAAAATGCTGACATGTTACCCGTCTTATTTCAAACCAAAAGTAATGGTCTTAAGAAAAACGGACTGTAATAAATTAGGTTAATTTAATTTTTATATTTGAAAAATAAAGAAAATTTATAACAGGATTGATTTGCACCATAAGGTAAACTTGTGGGGCTAAAATGCACATACTGAAAATCATGGGGTGAAATACACACAGTGTCAAACCGGGTTTATTTGCCACTTCCCCGTTTGCTAGTTTGCTGCCTCAAGTCCTAATTTCAGTCGCCAACCAAATACCGCAATAGACATCAAAAAATGGCGTGGCGTAGTGGATCAATGTCACGAACATTCCTCAACGCCGCAAGATCGCCGACGGTCAGCCGTTCCGCGACCAACTCCTCCGCATTTCGTCGCCGGCCTCCACCACTCCTCCCTAATTCCGCCACCTCCACGCCCCGCCTTTCTTTCACCAACCCTAGGTACTCTTTTCGCCCATTTATTAATTACTCAATGCATCATAATAATTGCTGGTAAATACTCATTAATTATCATCAATAAGACCTTCTTACAATGTGAGACGGTCCTATTACCATCAATAAGACAATTTTACACGATAATTATATATAGTTTTTTTTTTTTTTGGTGCTGACGATAATTATATATAGTGATAATGGTGATTGTGCTATGAATGATAATATTTTCGAATTATTTTAGTATTGATGGATTTGGTGTGCACTATTATTAGGGCACTTGGAGTGTTGGCATGCGCGCAGTCGCTAATGCCGATGCATAGTGTAGTTGCGGATGCACGGTTGACGTCTCACGTTGCAGTCGCTGTGAGGGCTTGTTGCGAGTTGTCTCAGGGTATCTTCTCTCACACTTGTTTCGATTGCTTTTATTCTCTTTGTTTTACGATGCTATCGTTATTAGTTCGTTTTAATAGTTGTTTTGTTTAAAATGGAATTGTGCCTTCTGCTATGTTTCTTGCATCCTCATGTAATCCTGGTTATGTTTTTGCTGTCTTTAGGTTTTAGTTTGTCAAGCTATTGTTATATTCGATAGAGTGGTTGCTGATGATGACTAAAGTTACATACGATTCATTTGGGTGATCTTCGTTTATTATGTTTTAGATAGATGGGTAGAATTTGACCAAGTTTCGTAGCACCAACCATTGATTATTGATTTTGACCAAATTCAGATGTCCGGGATTAGTAGACAATTTGTTTACAGAATATTGTTGCAACTTGCAATCACTATCTTTCACGAATTGGTGTCGCGTAGCACCCTAACAATACCACAATCTATCTAACCACCACCACCCACCATCCAACTGCCCCAAATACTCACCCGAACGTTCCCTTCAACTACCACCTGCCGTACATCACCATATCTCACCACCACGTACTCCACCATACCATTACCAACCTGCCAGAAATGAGCCACCCATCCATGAAGTCAGCCCCAACCCGTCAAAATACGCCCCCCCTTCTTCCCAACCCAAAATATATGAAGACAAAACGAACACTAGGGTTATCGGGAGTGAGGGAGCAGTTCTCGTAGGACGGGGTCACAGGGGTTGCCTTTTTTTTTTGGCGGGGTAGTGTGATTCTACCATTCTGGGCCTCTGGGGTGTGGGGAATTTTTTTTCAGCAGGTTGAGGGGTGGGGGATTTTTTTTTTTTATCGTTGGTGTAGGGATTGTTTCAGGTCTGGGTGCAGCCGGTTGGTTTCAAGTGAAGGGTGGTGTGTTTTTCGGCGGGGGTTGATTTAAGGGGATGGAGTGAAGTTAGTGAATAGGAAGCGCAAAAAGGTTATTGGGCTTAACTGAAAGTATCTGCATAAAAAAATGGTCCAAAACCAAATGTAGATAATCTATTGGATAGGGGCAGTAAAAACATTAAAATTGAAAGTCCACACTTCATGCTCTTTATTTTAGTTTCAACTTTCAAGATTGAAGGACACACGAGGATGGGCGGTACTGCACAGTCCATTCATTAATCAAGGTTATTTTTATCTATGATCGTGTGTGTAGTTTGTATGAAACTTGTTCCTACACTCTTTCCCTACCTCACACCCTTGCTCATCTCTTTTCTATATTCCTTTTCGTATGTTCTGATGTGTACACAACGAAAGGGAATTTGAACACTTAGCCATAACTCCAATAGCAATTTTAGTTTACTTGGCACTGGTTTTAGCATATACTCCCTCCATTCAACTCCACTTTACATGTTTGCTTTATCCCGTTTGCCAACGCGAGTTTTACGCGATAAATATCTTTAGCTACGTATTTGCAAAAATTATAAAAGTTAGATATTTTTAGTGTACTCTTAAAGACGAATCAAATAAGATCCCACATGAATATATTTTAACTTATGTATCGAGAGAAAATTGAAGTTGAATGTCCGCTTGTGAATAGTGTGCAAATGAGAAACCTGCAAAGTGGAGTTGAATGGAGGGAATACTAATTAATTGATTTGTTGGTCACTACCTGCGCAACTAGACATTCTACCGTAATTTGTCTTCCACTTTGGTACCTTGGTTTATTGGTTGAGACTTGAGATGTGAAATCACACACTTATATTTTCTCACATCTGGGCTGCATGACAAACCAGGGCTGCCTACACTAATGGCTTTACGATCGAATGTCTTTACTCCATTGTATGGATTTGCTACTAGTTAGTTCATTGGGTCAAATATAATGACTATGCTTGCAGGGATGTGTTTTGTTTCTCAATCCTGATGATGTCCTATGTTACGCACATTTTTTTTAATGTGTGTATCATACACTTGCAGTAACTACACCTTAACTTCCCTTATGTCATGCTTCAGGTACTTGAATAGCTCTGCCTTGACAGAGAAAAAATTATGAAGCCAAAGGTTGAAATGGTACACTAAGTCTAAATGCTACTGCATGAGGTATGTCTGCTGCAGAAGTCCTTAGAAGTAGGTTTCAACCTTTTTCGTTGTTCTTTTTTTATAAAGGTCCCTGTTTTAAATTTAACCAGGGAGAAAATATAATTAGCTTATTGTTCAGGATATTTTGTTTAAATAATCTTTTTGATACATAGTGTAGCTTGAGAGAATTGTAGTGGTATGTTATTGTAGAAGTTGATGTTACGCTGTGAATCTTTTTTTGGTTGACATTGTTCTTTTGAGCTGTTGGTCAGCATTGTACTTTTGCCTGCCATGTGTACGTACCCTCTCTTATCTCTTTAAGTGGATCTATGCTACCATTGCAGCCCTGCCACCCCTAGATTATGACAAGTCCACGATTTCCATTATTATATTCTGTAAATTATTTGATTGCCAAGCATAACTTTAAAGTGAAGCGTTGGTGAACTTATCTGCTTTGCTCTTTGATTGGGAAATACACAGATTATTCTTGTTAATCTCAAGTCATTGATATGGACTGCCACTGTAAATATGCTTGACAAAGATTAATTAAATGAGTATATGGCTAATTTGAAGTGTGGTAGTCTGTTTTCCCAGATATGATGAGCATCTTCCAGCTTTACCAGATAACTGATGCCTAGTAAAAACTAGGTAACTAAAGCCATTACCATCACTTGCCTCACAAGTCATAATTAGATTTAAGGCACTTGGGTATTTCGTTTATTTATTCGTAGCATCATACATACTGCCTGCTATGAATTAGCTACAGGTGTTGTCGATCTCAACAGAAAATATTGAGGATACACACTTTGCAAATGCATGGCACATGTTATCTTTCCATCTAAGATTATCATCTATTATTATCTGTGGCTTTTATAATAAAGAAAGTTTAACAAGTCTTGCATACGACTTACTTTTGGTAGGATTTGTTTCTGTATGAAGGCACAATGCCATATGAGATATGGCCAGTATCTATGGTAGGATTTGTTTCTATATACTGTACATCAATAAATGTTCACCCAAAACCATGTCAAAAATTTCCTTCCGTGATAGAGCTAAAGATTTACTACTATATTATTTTGGCTGTGAAATATGGTTAAATTGTGCAAATTAACTCCTTGTATTCTCAATATCATTTTACTATGGTCATTTAGAACCAACCTCTGTGTTTTCAATACTATGATATAGTTGCTTATTTCCGATCCCTTGACTGCTATTGGAGGAACTTGAGAAGTAGAGATGAATGTAAGTGGCAGAATCAGTAGACAAACTTGCAGGTGATGGGCAATGCAGAGTTGCAGACCATTAAAGGATCTGGTTAGAAATGGGAATGGCCTGAGAACAATGTCAAGGATCTGGTTAGATGTGAACCCCAAAAATTTAAGACCACAAACCAGATCTTTATGCATTCTATAAATTAAAAATGAGGGGTGGTCCAAGTCACAAATTGGCACAGTAGTTGTCAGGTTTACAGACAAGTATGGGGGCAGAAAGAGTCTTTTGCAACCCTGAATTATATCTTTCACCTTGGAAACAAGAATCCTGATCAAACTGTAGGAACTCAGGTAAAGGTAGTAGTTTCATTACATACTTCCCACCATCACAACATGGAAGAATTATGCTCTTTAATAATAGCAACACTTGAGTTGAGAATAGAGATGGAACCCAAATCTTGTCAGAAACCTGCCTCAAAAGATGAGATAAGGTCTTCGCTTATTTAACCGAGGAGATACTTTTCTATATAAGTGTAATTGTCAAGCTTCCTAGTTCCTACCTCCAGTACACCTATATCAAACCAAGCATTTCTCAGCCTCTCTCATTCATCTCTACAAAATTCGCGTCATATTGAAAATGGTGGTTATGTTTGAGAAGGGAAGTGACCGAGACCAAAGTGTTGAGGTCCGTGAGATGAAAGACAAGTCAGGGAATTGGTTAAGTTTAAGTGTCAAGAAAGATGAAGTTAATTCAGATGATATTGTGCGAAGTGGTGGTAGTCAAGCCGGCAGCAAGAGTTTTACATGTAGTTTTTGCCAAAGGAGGTTTTGTAGCTCTCAAGCACTTGGTGGACACCAAAATGCTCACAAGAGAGAAAGAGGGGAAGCCAAAAGGCATAAGTTGTTCATGAAGGAGATTGGGCTCCCTCTTTTCGGTTTTGGAATGGTTCGGTCACTTGGGGTTCACCCACACTCCCTTGTTCACAAGCCTTTCAGCCGAGATGCCTTTGTCGTGGGTGGTTCTCGGCTTAATGGTGTTGACCACATGTTAGGGAGAACATACACGAGTCCGTGTGCAGTTGTAGAAGGATCTGATGTGGTTTGGCCTGGAAGTTTTCGGGTGCAAAAACAGCAACCTATCAATCAAGATTCGTCTCATTCTGAGATCGATTTGAATCTTAGTCTGTGATCACGATTCTTGAATAGCTAGTTCTGGGTGTAGTCTTCCGAGTTCATGGTTAATTACTAAAATAACCAAGTTTTGATCTATGTTGGCATGTCGTAATTTCATGTGATGTTGTCTTAGTGACACTAGCTGACGTAAGAGAATAATTTTAAACATCTAGTAAAAGGTAAAAGGCATTTTCTTCTTTTACTTTTTCTTTACATATATTCTAATACAACTTTCAGTTTATTGTTGGGGTCGTGATTTCCTTTTGTCCCTCTCCTTCAAGTTTCTTGCTGTATGTTTTGTTGGAGAAAGGGAGAATAATATATCCATCCATTGACGATTGACGTGTGTGTAATAATCCAGTTTGTCAGATTAACGAGAGTTTTGCTTTGAGATACCGTTATTAAATAGATGGATTGTAACGATTGTGATATATCTCACCTTGTTGTATGCGTTACAAATTCAGCAGCCATCCTTGCATCTCAAAAGAAGTCGTCCTTCGATTCATTAAAAATGTACCCCTCACAAATTTCGAAAGTGTGGGCAAATTGTGGAAGCCATTAAGCTAATGTTGTCAAGTGTGTCAAAGGACCAAAAATGTCGGGAAATTCAACGTCGAATTGACCAGTACCGCTGATAATAATAGTTTATAGTTTGCATAAACATTAAAAAGTAGTAAGACGTGCTAATTATTGCCGCTCAGGAATAAAATCACATTACCCTCTCCGTACTTTAAATTAATTATCATCAATGCAAAATTATCATCGATAAAATATAATTTAAGCGGAGCTGATATTTAGTATTAATAACTCGAGTTTCTAATTTAGATACGGAGTACTAATCACATTCACACAAGAATTTGCGGTATTATATAGAGTGATTTTCTAAGTCAAATGACACGAAACAGCAAGTTGAGGCCATTTTACTTTTTCCTACTCCGTACTTTAAATTAATTAATTATTATCATTATTTGTAGGTGTGAGACTTTGTTATGATATACTCCGTACACTTGAGACATTTAATAATTAATTTAAAATATGGTTTTATTCCTCTCTTTATTTTAAAGAGGAAGGATAAGGGAAGACCTAGTAAATAGTACTCGTATACTCCGTAGGAATGACAGATTGATTGGGTCAAGTTAGTCATCGGATTATTTTGGATCTGCTATGAAATTCGAGATGGTTTTGAGCCAGGTTAATCCAAAGTGAATAAAATTGTATCACACTAAATCAAAACTAAAGAGTTTAATATGTCATGGATCCAATTTAATCTGATCTAGTGGACAACAACATGAACTGCTTGCTAGCTGGTTTATTTCAAATTTGTTGTTTAGTTCGAGTCACTTTGGATTACTTTGGCAATTTCAAATATGTTGGTTTTAGTCTTTTAGGTTGGTTTAGCTCAAGATGATTAATGTTAGATTTAACAAAGTTTGCGTTAGCACAAATTTCACCTTGGAAAAGGATAAGAGCTTCCACCGCCAAACCTCTCTTAATAAAATCCCAATTAATTCCCACCGTAAAACCCAATTCACCTAATCTCGCCGGCGGCCTCACTGAACCCCACAAGCCGCCGGTGAGAGCCTCCTTTAACCTTAACCTTTAGCTTATCGTTTTCCTTCTTTTTCGATTTTAAAAGGCTGATTTGGGTGGTCGATTGATGATTTGTCGTGCGGTTGTTGTCTCAGCCTCTTTATCTCCAACAATTATTGACTTCTCCGACTCTCAGCTATGTGTTTTTCTTGTCTAAGTTCCTTTTGTTGTGTGCTTTAATTTTTTTCCTAGTTTGTTTGCTGATCTTTATCCCAATTAGGTCAGGGGATATTCTGAATCTTCCTCTTAATCTTGTTTTCTCTCAATCTTTGTGCTAGGTTCAAACCTTTTTGAAGTTAGTTATAGTTATAATCTCAGTAGATGGATTATCAATTTCTGCATCTTAATCTTTGTGGTTTGTTTGTTGTGGATGATAATGGGGTCGATGAAGATGACCTTACTAAGTTGGTTATGGAATTGGAGGTACCATCCATTTTCAATGTCCATTTGGTGAAAGATAGGGGCAATTTTCTTTTCAGGGAAGAGAATTTTGTTTTGGCTGCTCGTCACTACACTCAAGCCATTAAACTCGTTTGTTTCCTAGGCCTTCCACCCGCGCATGACCAGCCCGTAGCCACTTCCCTCTGCCTCTCCCTTGTCCTAAATTTAGCTGTTTGTGAGTTGAAGTTGTCCTAGTATAATCGGGTGTGTTGTTACTGCTCTTTCGTCTTATCATTTGATCCGACCAATGTTAAGGCCCTATATCGTAGGGGCCTGGCTTTTAAGCATTTAAATCTTCTCTCCGAGGCTCTTGATGACTTTGAACATGCTGTACAATTTGAACCGCAAAACAACGATGTTAATCGGGAACTCCTTTCTGTGGCTGACCTCTTACTTTTAAATGTTAATGGGAAACGGATCGCTTTTCCTTTTAACCCTTTGAGCTTAGACAAGAAAGGTAAGAAACCTTTGCAAGCTGATACTATGACTGATAAGTTTGCAATACCTGTTGATTTGGACGTAGCGTCTTGTAGTAAAGTCCCTTTGGTTACGGATGATGTTTCTCCTGCTCTTGCTGCAACTGATGCTCACATTATTATGGACTCCGAAAAAATGATTGTTGGTACTGGTTCTGACTTTATTATGGACTCTGAAAGTCTTAACGAGGCTTATCCGGCTTTGGCAGTTAAGGACGATTGTAATCCCTCCACTACTTTTACCTCAAAGCCTGCAAATTACTCCTTCTCAAACAAAAAGCATCCTACTAATAATTTGCGTTTGTCAGCCCAAGATTATGAGAATTTGTTACTCGGGAGGGATCTCTCTTTTTTCCATCCAAGATCGTTGTCATCCTTGAGGGTTCGTCCCCTCACCTCTACAAATTCTATTTCGACGGAAACTCCCCATGAAGATATTTCAAGGGAAGCAGCAGTTCCCATTCCTTATCCTTTTCATGAAGAGCACCACCAGCTTTCGCATTTGGGGTCTAAGAGTGTTGAGTTTGGTCATGAGGAGTCTGTTTCACATATTGCCAAAAAGAAGCGGTTTTCGTCTGATTCCTCTATGGTTAGCAAGGTATCCACGGTTCAGTTTCAATTTGCTGCAGTTAAAGAGAGCTCGAGCATGAAGTGTTGTCGCAAGGTGAAGCATTCCATTCGCCGGGGTCGATTGGTTAGGTCTGCTGTTATCTTGGAGAAGAGCTCATCGGTTTTTGTCAATACCTTACCTTTTTTTTGCAGGTACACGGATAATGTTGTTGTAGTTAAAAGGTCAAAACGTAAGGAGGCCGACTTGCTCAAGTTCGAGGACTATTATCATTCACCCTTTAAGAAATGTCATATTTCAGTTTCAGTTAGTTTCGCTTGTAATTTTAATTCGGTTAGTTCAATGTCCACTAGTTTTAGGGGTATCTAATTCCCCTATGTTTGTTTTGTAATTTGTTTTGTTGTATCGAATTTTATGTATGCTCCTTTTTTATAGTCTATATGAAATAGTACACGTTTGTCTAAAAAAAAAACAAAGTTTGCGTTAAGTTAATTCACATTTATGGGAACTTTTAGGTTTGTCTAATTCGAATTAGCTTTGGGGCCGACCCTAAATTTGTTACAAACTAATTTCAAAAAGGTCTAAATGAGAATAATTCAATTCAATACCAACACAAAGAATATTCAACAAATTAGAATTATATCGTTCACGACACTTCCCATCTTATCCACCATGGTAAAATCTCTTGGAGTTCTCGATTCATTATTTTTAATTCATGCGTATTGTCGTATAAGGAGAATTTTATATTCAAGTGGAATTAGTAAGCTTGATAGAGATGAGTTACTTAAGTATCACTCAAACTATTGATAAAGAATTAAAGAATAAAAGTGGACAATTCATTATATTCCATTTAGACTAAATACATACTCCATAAATCATTGATGCCATCCCTAGTTAATCGACACAAATCAACATAGAAAATATCATTATTTTTTGTGGTTGTTTGCACTATGCACTATAGATGGTGTAAGGTAAAAAAAAAACAAAGACAAGTAGTTCTTGCATCATTTTCGTGTTTTATCTTTTGTTCCACTAGTTTTACATTTGACACATAAATATTAATCATCAAAATGATTGTGTAAATATAATAAGAGAACTATGTGTCAGAAAATAAAAACAGTAAAACATAAAAGACACGGAAATGGGATAGATAACCTAGTTTCGTGATGAAGGTGAATTGAAAAAGGAAATAAAAAAAAAGGAAGGAGTGTGTAATAAGGAAGATAACGCGAGCTTGGCACACGATCAAGGACGGGGACGTGAGAACGGCATGCCCTACACACTTGTCTACTTTCATATGCGCAACTTCGTCCCCCTTTCCACACTAGTCCTTCAGCAATTGCACTATACTCCTCTAGTATGGTCACTTTAGGAAATGCCAATTTGTTTGATTTACTTCCCAATATTCATTGCTATCCTTCTATATCTTCTTCTTGTTAGAGATTGTATGGCTATGTTTTGCCCAAATATTCCTTCCCTTGTTAATTTTTTTTTTAAATGTTTATATTGATTTTAATGTCGTTTTTTTTCTTTTACTTATTTTTTTTTTCTTTTACTTATTTTGACGAGTTACGGAGTATTTATATTTACCTTTGACGAATATATTTAGGACAAAAGAAATCAACTTTAGTAAAATAAATCGGAGGAAGGTTTAAAACTACTAAAACTTTGATAGAAAAGATAACCTTGAGCACGAACTATTAATTTGGAGGAGTAGAGATCACCCGTCGTTCCACTTTTGTGTCCCATCTCGTGTCCCATCCCCTTAACTCCTTAAGATCTCGACACATCACAATTGAAATAATAAAAATGGTAACATTATATATCAAAGTGTTAGAAGTAATGGGACACAAGATGAAACATAAAATGGGACAGAGGATCTGCTCTGAATTTGGAGTACTTGAATTATTGTGTAAAATGGGACAAAATTGATATTGAAGAACCAAGTACTATTTTCGAGTACTTAAATAACCCACTAGAAAAACTTCCAGTAACTATAATATTTTTTTGTAAAACGACTATCATTATCTAGACTAGTTTTTTTGTAAAATCGTTTTATAAGAGAATTATACAAATTATTTTTTAAAACAGATCAAATGCTATAGAGGTTAAAAGTAAAGATAAACATAACGTCACCCTGAAATTACTAATGTCACTCATAAATATGAGACGGTGAATAGTAACATGCCCTCAAACTAAACTTGTATTGTTGTTACATTAACAAAAAGTGTAGTGACATTATCATTCTTAAAATAAAATGTCGAGAGACTAAGGGTATAATTATCAATAAGACTCTGCCACATCAGCTTTTTACTAATTTTAATTATTTTTTTTTATTGTCGAGACTCTCCTCATACTTACTTCAGACATTATACATTATCCCTGAAACTCTACTTTTTCACCTCACTTTTCTTATGAAGTTTTTAGAAAAAGAAAAAAGAAAAAAAAATTACACATGGGAGCTATTTATTGAATGACAACCCTAAAATTTTGTGAGACTTAGGTAAAGTTTTAAGTCGAGTCTTGGATTTTAAAAACTCAACTTAAAACTTTGTTAAGATTTTGACAGTCTTGAGTGAGTCTTATTCAAAACTTTGACAAGTCTTGTCTCATAACTACCAATAATCTTATCCTAACAACATATTTATCTTATTTGTAGTGAAATATTATTTTACCCGTTTTAATCTTAACCAATATGTGTCGAGTTGGACATATGGTAAAATAGGCATATGAGGTGGAATTCCTCGTAAGTTGTAGCCCCACTGCAGTTGCCACATAAGATGTCATTTTCCTAGTCACAATAATCCATTGATCCTTGATCCATTCATGTCCCACTACTAATCACTTCAACCTCAAAAAAGCCAACGAATTTCCTTTCCCAATTAAAAATCCTAAACAATTAACCCCCAATTTCTCAGTTAAATACTCCATGCAACAATCCCACATTTCTTAACCCTCTACACAAATCCCCTCTATCAAAAACCCCAACTCCCTCCTCCAATTAAAATATTAATTTAATCCGTCAAAAAATGCGCGACACTCAGCAAACTCAAACGCCATTGTTGCGTGATACACAAGAATACTTGGAGGAGGAGGTTGCGTACGAGGAAAGCGAGAAAATCCATGTTGTCGACTTAAACGACACCGTTTTCGAGGATAAAACGCCGCCATTTTCATGGAGGAAGCTTTGGTTATTCACCGGACCGGGTTTTCTAATGAGTATAGCGTTTTTAGACCCGGGTAATTTAGAGGGTGATTTACAATCGGGTGCAATTGCCGGGTATTCCTTGTTATGGTTATTGTTTTGGGCTACGGCGATGGGTTTATTGATTCAATTGCTTTCGGCCCGGTTAGGTGTTGCAACGGGTCGGCATTTGGCGGAACATTGTAGGGACGAGTATCCGACTTGGGCGAGGTTGTTGTTGTGGGTTATGGCGGAGCTTGCGTTAATTGGGTCGGATATTCAGGAGGTTATTGGAAGTGCTATTGCTATTAATATTTTGAGTCATGGGGTTTTGCCTCTTTGGTCTGGTGTTCTTATTACTGCTCTTGATTGGTAATTCTTTTTATTTTTTATTTACTCGGTTCTGGTTTTTTGTTTTTGTTTGGGATTCTAACCATCAGCTTAAATTTTTTGGTTGAGATGGTTTCATGGATTCAAATCTCACTGCTCCCAATTTCTAAAGTATAGGTTTTACCTATGAATGAGTTATTGATGAAACTTGTAGTTAGGGGGCCAACTATCGATGGATAAGGTAAATTGGAATAGAAAGCGAAATTTTAACTAAAAAGATTTTGAAATTTTAATGGCTAGGGATGATCACCCCTACTAGCCCCCTTAGTTCCGTAGTTCCATCACTGGGTTTTACAGAGTGAGTGAATTTTGGTATGTTGAGTTATAAAAATTGATAAAAATTTAGATGAATGTAATGTTAGTTTAGCTTGGTTTGTATGGGTTTGATCTTGGATTTAGGTGTGGTGTCCACTTAGCCAAAAAGAAGATAAAAGTGCGCTAAAGAAAAATACTTTAAAATGGGTAATGGGTAGTTGATGGTTTATACAAATGAGTTTTGAATCTAGCTTATGGCTTTTATAGTCTCTTTCTTAGTATGGACAAGTATTATATAGATTTAAGTTTTGTTGTAAAGGAATTGTGTTAGAACATTTTGTTTTGTTAGTTTGTGCTATGTGGATTGCGTGTATGATGATTAACGAGTTTGTTTCGTACACATTCGTATTAGGCAGTTGTATGCTGCATTAAACGAGGTGCGTTGATGTTATACTCCTCATTTGATCATAGGGTTAATGGTTTAGTTGTATGTACACAATTTTCTCACTCAAGACTCACTATCAGGAATCGTGTTTTGAGTTGAATTTAATTACGAAAGTCCATCTTAGGTTTGGTGGGGACTGATTCTTTTAATTTGTTGTTCATTTGGTGATATTTTATTGTTAACTGGTTAACTTTTTGATGGGGTTTTTATCACTTCATCCTACTTTTGTTTCTTGGATGGAAATGGTTTTTCGAATTTTATTAGCCTTGCTATATGGCTACAACTTGCTTTACCTTTTGCAAATAGAAGTAGTGGGTTGTCTTCAATGTCAAAAGTAAAGAAGAGAGAAAATTGTTGGAGAATTGGAATATGATTTCTTTTTATTCCTGACACTTGGCTTTAAACAGATTTTCTTGTTTCACAATAATGAAAATATTGATACATAGCAAAGCAGCTTTGAACAGATTTATCTATGGCTAATGTGATATAGAAGAATGTTTACAAGGATATCCTCGATTAATTTTAAATTTTGTGTGTTCTAATGTTTTGAATCAGGCAAAAAGTGTTGCATTTGTCACCTATTCAGTACAGTAATTTCTATCAGTAAAAAGAATGTAACTCTGATACTATGGCTTAGTACTTGGACTTACAGCATTACTTCAATTCCCTAAACGTTCTTCTCTGCGTCAGTATTATGCTTATACTTTTGTTTCATCATGAACTCGTGATGGCTCGGTGACAACTTATTTGATTAAAGACATCCATTGGGTTCTATAATGGCTAGATGCTGAACTAAGTCTATGTGGTTCTTTTGCAGCTTCCTGTTTCTATTTCTTGAAAGCTATGGTGTGAGGAAACTGGAAGCAGTTTTTGCAGTTCTTATTGCAACGATGGCTGTCGCGTTTGCATGGATGTTTGGTGATACTAAGCCTAGTGGCTCAGAGCTACTTGTTGGTGAGCAGAGCCCTCTTTCTACCTCTTCCCTGTTTCCCCTGAAAAGCGTCTTTACATTATACTTCGTACAATCTTCACCTCATATTTAGTTGCCATTCTACGTTGCTGATCATATCAATTATAACTAGAGTATTAGTTTCTTCAAATTTATATAGAAATAAAATGTGAAAATGTTTGATCCATCGTAACAACCATTTTCATGTTATGATCTTCAAATTAGAAAATATTATACTATGAGAAAATGCGGATTTGACTACCAAAGTCAAATCACTCAAATGGAGATGATATAAATGAGATTGAGGCAGTATCATATTTTGTGGGGCGTACTTGAACATACTATATTATTATGCTTGCAGGTATTGTGGTTCCCAAACTTAGCTCAAAGACCATACAGCAAGCTGTGGGGGTTGTGGGTTGTATAATCATGCCTCATAACGTATTCTTACATTCTGCCTTGGTACAATCAAGACATGTTGACCACAGCAAGCGAGGACAAGTTCAAGAGGCTCTTAATTACTATTCAATTGAGTCCACGATTGCCCTAATTGTCTCTTTTATCATTAATCTTTTTGTGACTACTGTTTTTGCCAAGTCATTTTATGGTACACCGGAGGCCGAGAGCATAGGACTTGCCAATGCAGGACATTACCTTCAAGACAAGTACGGGGGAGGTTTGTTCCCCATTTTGTACATATGGGGTGTTGGTCTGTTGGCTGCTGGCCAAAGTAGCACTATTACTGGCACTTATGCCGGGCAATTCATTATGGGAGGTTTCCTTAACCTTAGACTCAAGAAGTGGATGAGGGCATTGATCACTAGAAGTTGTGCTATTATTCCAACTATCATTGTTGCCATCCTATTTGATACCTCGGACGATATGCTAGATACCCTAAATGAGTGGCTAAATGTGTTGCAGTCTGTTCAGATACCTTTTGCTCTCATTCCACTCCTTTACTTGGTTTCTAAGGAAGAGATCATGGGTGCTTTCAAGATTGGCCCTGTACTCAAGGTATGCTAATCAAACCAGCTTTGATATTGCGGTCTGTTTATTAGGTGGAAGTTAGTTTCAGCGGAACATAGTACTTTTCACTTTTCTAATTCCGGTCCCGGGTAGAGTTCGGGTCATTCTGCCAGTCTACTCGGAAATCATAGTAATTTATACTAACATGAAATGTTCGATGTTATACTATTAGTAACTGAGCATCATCCATCATAACTTTTCTCGAGTTTTTTTATCTTCTCGTTATTTTGGTGTGTAAAGGGAGTCGGAAGGCAAATTTTGATGCACATGGGTTTCAACTTTCAACCCAGGTCACGAGTACCTATATTCAATGACTTGTTGAAGACATCTCAAGACTTTTTTCTCCCACAAAATATGCCTTACTAATGAGAAAAATCTCAGCCGAGTAATTTTATGTATTGAACAAAGACTAAGGTTAATTTTTTTTTTTTTTTTTTTTTTTTTTTTTTTGGACAGACGCTGGCATGGCTTGTGGCAGGCCTGGTGATTGTGATAAACGGGTATCTAATGATGGACTTCTTCTCCGAAGAAGCAAGGGGAGTGCTATTTGGTTCCATAATTTGCGTTTTCACAGCGGCCTATGTTCTATTTGTTGCATATCTTGTTGTGAAAAGCATTACCGTCCCTTCTTGGATGAAAGTCAGTAACCAGAAAAACACCATGACTGTTGTCAACTAATTCGCATTCGCCTCTCTCAGCGCTCAGCGTTCATCAAACAACTCTTGATAAACAATATTAACATCTGAGCTCTTAACATCTAGTTGCGCGTCTTCTTCTTTTTCAGGTTGGAGGGGCATATTTGTATAAAAAACTTAGAACAGTGGCTTAATTATCATCTATGTGCCATATGTAACTAGAAGGATTTGTATTGTAGCAATGGTGGTTACCATTTAGCCCCTTGTTTACAAGGGAGCTTACCTGGTGCCTACTGGTTGTATTCTCTGCTCAGTCGGAAAAAAGAAAAAATGTATTGTTGTATCAAATATTCAGCAAGATATTATACAAACTACTCCAATTCTTGCTAGTAAGGCTGTTTGTAGTCCAGAGATGTGGTATGACTTCTGATTCTTCGTACTCTGTATCATGTTTTTTTTCAAATTTCTTCCTAGTAAAACTCCAAATTCTAAGCTTAGACCGTTTTTTAATGACCACCACATACAACCACCTATCTGGACGATATATCTCAGACGACTTCATCCAACTGTGGCTAGCCTTGGCCAATGACGACCTCGTTGTCGATGGTTCTACCCGCGGCACCAAAAAAAATCAGTAAAAATAGTCAATTTTCTGCTACCCCAATTAAAATTAATAACGGAACAAGTATAACTAAGTGTTAGATAAGAACAACAAAACAGACTTACTCCAGTTGTAGGAGTTTTTGTCTTTCAATCATTATATCCTGGGTTTAATTCTGTCTTTCAATCATTACATCCTGGGTTTAATTCTCATCTTCTTCTTCTTCTTCTTCTTCTTCTTCTTCTTTTTTTTAATTTACTTTTCCTTTTTTTATGGTCCTTTGAACTAGCTTATGAGCCATTTTAGTATTTTCTAGGAATAAAACATAACGAAATACAATGGAACATAGAATATAAGGGGGCGTTTGGTTGGAGGTCTATAAAAAAGGGAAAGGGAAACAATGTTATTGATTTCCTTTGTTGGTGTTTGTTTGACACAAACAAAGGGAATGAAATTACCTTCCTTACCTCTCAATCCATCTAATTCCTTACCACCTCCAAGGTATGAGATTTCATTACCCTTGTTACCCTTCAACCACCTTATTTATCTACCACCATACTTACGACTCCCACCACACCCGTCACCATCTAGACGCCATCACTACCACCACCACCACCATCACCACCAAAACCACCACCACAACCACCCACATAAACCACTACCACACCACTGCCACATCCACGATGACGCCACCACGCCACCCCCACCACCACCATCACCATCACCACCACCACCACCTAAACTACCACCACAGCCACCCCACATAAACCACCACATCCATAACCACCATGACGCCATCACCACCACAGCCACCCCACTACCACCACGCCACCGCCACCATCACCACCACTATAACCACCCCACCTAAACCACCACCCGTACACCAAAACAAACCACAACTCACTACACTTCATTTTCTTGATGTAACCAAACAACTAGTTAAGTTTTAGGTAATCCCTTACCTTTCCCTCTCTTACCCTTTCTAATTTCCTTTCCCTTTCCCTTTCTCTAACCAAACGCCCCCTAAATTAAGGATAGTTGTCACCAAAACTCTTATTTGTGTTCTTTTAATGGGTGGAGAATACTAAGCAAATCCAATAAGCTCCCTTATTAATATATTTATTTAATAAGTAACATTTTTTCTTATATTAGTTTATTATTCTTTTGCGAATTTAAAATCGTGCATATTCATATTGTCTGACTACTAGAGGATTTAGTTTGCCTTAATAATGATATATAAATTGAATGGTTAGAAATTTTGTGGTTGACGTTGTATAAAGCCCAAATCAAAATTATTTGTAAATAAAACAAAGATAAGTTATTAAGTATAAAACTAGTTTAATTTCCCGTGAAAATCACGGGGATTTCTCTAACTCTTCTTTAAAGGTTATTGAATCATGTTTCTATTATTCTCATTTGACTGTTGTAGATGAGTGATATCGTTTTTGCTCGACATGTATAATACTTTTCTTAATTTACAACTTTATTAAAATGATAATCTTATGAAAGTAGTAAGTAGTATTACCATAGTTGTCCTCTTACAAAAAAAGTATTACCATAATTATAAGTTTGGAAATAATTAATGATATTTAATCATTACAATATTTTTCACTCATTTTCTCTTAAGCGTTTATGAAAAAAAATTAAATGGGATAGGCATAATAGATAAAATCATATAGATATTCATGAAAATTCCCACGTTAAAAATTCGAAATTAAAAGACATGCTACCTTTTTAACCGACCTCGTGAAAATATAAGAGAATATTGTACTTACAAATTACTCTAAACTTGCTTTGGTCGATACATTTTTAATCTATTGTACTTTAATACAATCCAAACAAATTCACTACACATTATCAATTATGAATACATTAAAAATTTCTCAAAAACATTCTATCAATATTAAAGATGTGAGACTAAAAAACTAAAATTATAATTTGGTTAAGATACTAGAGTTTGTTCACCAAAGCTTGACCTCCCTCCACCATAATAGATAGTCATATTCGATCATCGACGATGTCAAATCACTTCATCAACATTCAACAACGCCAAGAACAAACTTTACAATAAAAATGCTTGTCATTCTATTTTCTTCTATTTTTCCTCTTATCTCTTCAACGGAAAGTTTTGAAAAATCTAATAGAATATATAAATTAAATATTTTAGTAATGAAAATGGAGTAAATCATAAAAAAGGAGAAACTTAACGATCAATTTTTTTTGTTAAGAATATGTTAGAGTTCTTATTAATTGATCTCCTTTTATACATAAAATTTGTTGAATTTTCATAATAGCAAAATATGAAAGTTCTGCATTAAAGAGAGATAAATATTGTGATTATGGGGTGAAGTAATGCTAGGGAGATGAAAGTTTACATAAGATGGGTGACTACTACTTTGTCTTTTCGTGTTCTATTTTTAATTTGTTTTTTTTTTTAATCTACCATGTAATTGTATTCCGCCATGTATCGTTCTATTAGCTACTCAATCTAGCATTTTTACGTTATTGTATATATGGCTCTTCGTTTGGACCATGCTTAACTCCACCCATTATTTCACTTAAAAATTTGTGGACAATGCGTTTAATGTTTTGGAAAAATAAATCAGTTATTGATAAATAGCTAGAAATTTGAAGAGTTAGGGACTTGAAACATAAAAGCAGTATTGATTATGCCGCCATAATTAATTATAGGATTACACAAATGCTACTAAACACATCATTCCAAGAGATTCTAAGATTGCCACGTGTCACAATATGATGCTCAAGGTAGGCTTTTTATGTTATTATATAGATTTTAAGTCATTACATATATGGAAATGGTTAAGTTATTTATGAAAAAAAATACTCCCTCCAATTTCATTTATTGTTCCCCTTTCTTTTTGGCATAAGAAATAAAAGAATTAATTTGGACCACACAATATACATGACCCCACATCAAATTGATTTTGGACCACACAAAGTTGTACAAAAAAGGAAAGAGAGAACAATAAGGAAAATGGATGGAAAGGGAAAGAGGAACAATAAATGAAATTGGAGGGAGTAAAAAATAATAATAATTTTCAAAGAATAAAATTATGACAAATTGAATATAGAAAGAAAATTTCAAGTCATTACATAGCGTTTATTTGATTGTAGATTATTTAACTAGTTTTTGCACCCGTGTAATGCACGGACTTATTTTAGGTTTATGTGTTTAGAATGCTCAAAAATTAAAAATTTTAGGGATATTCTACGTGGTAACCTCGTGTTTTTTTATTTTCTACATGGTAACCTCATTTTCATCAAAAACGCCTTTGACTGGCCGTAACGCACATCCATGAGTTTCGGAAGCGACGATTTTTTTTTCAAATCAAAGATATCATAAACGCGGTCAATTTGAAAAGAAAATGTCGCATTCAAAACACGCTACAAAGAGGTACGATCAATCAAAGTTTAAAGTTAGTTTAAAGTTTGACTAACCGTAATTCTTGCCACGAGTTCAAAAACTGATTTTTTTTTTCCAAATCAAAGATCTCGTAAAGCCGGTCGATTTGAAAAAAATTCGCCGCTTTCAGAAATTTTGATCGTGAATTATGGTCAGTCAAAGGCGTTTTTGTTAAAAACGAGGTTACCATGTAGAAAATAAAAAAAACACGAGGTTACCACGTAGAATATCCCAAAATTTTACGGGGGATAGCGGATAGAGTTTATACCAAGTAATAAAGAAATAAATATTGCCTTTTGTGAGAAGTCATAGGGCGCCTTTATCCCTAACGTAGTTATACTTATTTTGCTTCTAATATTTTTCACCTTGCATTTTTTTTTGTTTTTTTGTATGTATTAAGGCAAAATTGCTATGTGCGACTGTGCGAGAGCCACTTTGCTCTTGATCTATATGGCCCTATTAGATGGAAATTGTTTCCTCCAAATGAAACCCTTTTTTGTAATTATTTTTTAGGACTATTTTTTAACATTAATGCGCTAAATAGAGTATTTTTTTAGTTGATAACACTAACTTCATGTATTTTTTTTTTTCATGTAAGGTGCTTGTTTGTTTTCATATTATTCGTGTTCTTCATTTCTCAAGTGAAATGTTAAGTTTTGCTTTATGTTTGTGAATTTATACTCCCTAATACTCTGTAAAACAAATGGAAGTTATTTGTCTATTTAGAATTTGTTGATTTATTTTTAGGTCAAATATTACTTATTTCATGGGTTTCAAATACTACATTTTCCAAATTATTTTAGACGGAGTTTCTCTATATCAAAATTACTATCCCATCTGAATTTTCATCAAATTGATTGTGGACCGAAGATAATTATGTGATAGTTGATGATGCCGACGTTGCCTTCGGTGTTTGATTTTTACCCATTGATTGTGGACATACAAATAGAGGGCTCGTTACTTAGCTATAATGCTAGCAGACTTGCATTATGGTTTATAATTTAATCTCCCAGTTTATGGATTCCTACCATAAAAAATTCCAAATGCATATTCCATGGTTAATTAGGGTCCGTTAATACACCATTCCCACTTTTGGTTTTTAAAAGGTAAATTTCTTTTTTCCTAGTCTCGGGCAAGAAGCATCAGCAGACATCAATCCGTAGAACCTATAAAAAAAAGATGGTGCAGGAGGATGAGAAAGAAATAGCTCCTAAGAGATAAATTGAGGTTCCAAATTTTTTAGGATTAATTGATAGGAATACTCCGAACTATGAGTGTTCTGTTCAAAATACTCTAAACTCTATTTTAACTACCAATATAACCAATTAATGTTCCCCTTCATTTTTATTATAATATGTGACCGACTACCTGCTAAGTAAGTGAATAAATTTCTAACCCTCATTTAGTCCCTCTTTCTCTGTTAATCTATTCACCTAATCACACCATTAAGACTCACTCTCTTCTCCAACAGACACAACTTCATTATTGAGCTAACTCCAAATATGAGTGTGTTACTCAAAATGCTTTAAACTTTATTTTAACTACCAATATAACCACCTAATGTCCTTTGAATGTCCTTTGAATATGGTTAACACCTTAAAGCCTCAAAATAACATCTCTCAATATTCAAAAAAGGGGTATCTCTAGTAAGAATGATATTGCTGTCATTAGTCTTTCGCTTGGGTAAAACTTAAAAGTGATGCTCTATTATTTGTAAGACCATGGAAATTCTAGACCAACACTTCATTATTCAAAGGACATTCAAAGGACACTAAAATACCTTACTCTCAATTTTTGTGTCAAAACAAAATATAAGTAGTTAATTGATTTCCCTACACTCTTCATTTAGAGCAAGGGGAAAATATACAATATCATTCATTCTAATATTGAAAAATATACAAATATCATTCATTCTAATATTCTAAATTTTTTGCCGCACTTACGGCCCAATTGATTTATCAGAATATCATCCTCCTTAAAAGACCCAAACAATCAAATTAATGATGTCGTTAAAAAATTGATTTTTTTTTATACCATCCAATTTAAGTAGTGATTTGAGCCAGATGACCATTAGGGAGGTAAAGCCATGTGGAAAAAAAGAGTAAGCGTTTGTGTTTACAAAATCTTTGTAAAATTATAAGACAGAGTTAACTGAATGACTTGATCATTATTAATGAAATCGGTTACAATATATAGTAGACCGTATTGAAGGATACTCCAAGCATATTACTAAATATTCTGTAGGATATTATTATGATACCATGATAATATTTTTTCTAATATCATAATATATTCTCTAATACACCCCTCAGTCAAAGCGGTAGTTAGCGAACACTTTAACTGAACTAAAACATAGTAATTGATAAGCCGTTGTAGATGAACCAAGTTGATCTTTGTCGACGCTCTAACCAGATGCGGTGCCTTGCGGTGTCGTAAGATCTTGACATAACAGATGAATGCCACACATGGTGAAACGAAGGGTGCACAAGGGCCGAAGCAACTTGTGAGACAACGACTGAACTAACGTTAAGGTGCACGAGGGTCGTAACAACTCGTGGAACACCTACTATAAAATTTCAAAAAAAAAAAAAACAGAAAGACAGAAAATAACCAATGGTGCACAAGGGCCGTAGCTACTTGTGGAACACTAACAAACTGTGAGCGTTTTAGCAACTCATCAGTAATTAAAAGACAAGGAAAACAACAGGACTAAACCAAACACAAAACACACTTTAAAAATTTTGCCGACGAAGTCATACCACCCGACCGTTTGTGATCCTACGGTTTTCTGGTCCTTAGTTACTCGGTAGAGTAGGTAGTACTCGACCGAGTAAGTCGTCGTGTGACTTCTGGTCAGGTTACTCTCCAGGAGCACTCGACCGAGTAGTGAAATACTCGGCCGAGTACTCGGTCTGACGGGATTAATTTTCGCAGGTTGTTTATAATAAGTGGAGAAGTGTATAAATCATTTCCTCAGTCTTTTATCATTTGATATTATTTCTAAAAACACTTTTCACAAAAAGAAGAACGACGTTCTACTGCTTCTCCATTTTTGTAAGCAATTCCAAGCTAGGGTTCTTTTTTCCTTGAGCTTTTCGCATCTAGTCTCGTGTCAATCGTTGGTAAGCTTTATACCCTTGTTATTTTGGTATCTTGTTTAAGTTTTGGCAAACCCTAATTGGGTGATTTGGGGGTTTTGGGTTGAAATCGGTTTATGATGTGTAGTTGTTGTTTATTGTTGTAGGTGATGATGTGGTACTCTTGTACATTTGTATGATTGGCTGCAATTATATAGGATTGCGAAAAGGTAGAGTTTCCCTACTCAGTTGCATGTTTAATTGGATTAAGATGATAATGATTGATGTATTGGCATGATTAGTATTATTATTGTGATTATGATTTTGGATGATTTAGCTTGGTTGTTTGATTGTCTATGATTATCGAGGTGCGCCTTTAGCTGAGTGAAGTCATCATCGGGAATGGCTTTACGCCCTTGATTCGCCCCTTGTGGTTCCCGTCACAAGGGGATGCGCACATTAATGGACTTAGGTGGGAACGGCTGCGGTCCCTCACTGGCGGTGAGGATTGCCTGTTGCGATGGGTAACCTGGCAGGACTACACACTTGAGTGTGTAATCAGTTATTGATTGATAATGGAGTTCGAGATTGATATTGCCATTGAATTGATTGTATCGTTGTGTTATGAATTCTTATCTTGATTATACAGTTGACTGGCCCCGTTAATGTTTTCAAAACTGTGGTGATCCACTCGGGGATGCTGAACAGTTGATTGAGCAGGTATGGCTGTGGATAGCTTGCGGGTTTGCATGGGGGTCGAGTCATCACCGATCGTTTAGCTAACTTCCGCTGACAGTTTATACATCAGTACTTTTGATAGTTTGGTTGTAAACAGTTTTGGTTAACTTCAGTTGTATATTGTTTAAACAATTCTATCTTTTAATAAATGTTCTTGGGTGGTCTCTTTGATATACTTTACCTCGGGCAACCGAGATGGTAGCACCTTGATATGCTAGGGTGGTATTGGTAAGGCACCTTGGTGTATGGGGGTGTTATACCGTTAGACAGGGGTGATTGCTGGACGAAACCGAGGTGGACATGGAGACGTCGATGATGGGACGTGTCGGTGGTTTATATGGGGCATCGTAGTGGGATGCGATGCGGGTGGCGGTTGCCGAAGCAACATGGCATATATCGGGTTGCCGTGGCAACGGAAAACAGCAGCAAGTTTAAGAACGGTGTTTGCGTGACGGAGTCAGCAACGACGACATCTACGGAGGAATACCAACGTGAAGAACGGAGGAGGTAAAGAAATTATTTATTCCTAATATAATAATAATATATAGGCCTAGGGTGAGGGTAAGGCAGATGGTGGTTACGGAGATGGCGTCATGGCAGTGAGATGTGTGGTCGGATATGTGAAAAGGGTGATTGGCTATGGGTTGGTGGATGAAGGCTACGAGATGGAGGAAGATATTGGGGAACGTGGGGCCTAAATTTATTCATTAAATAACAAATACTTCCTAATATTATGATATCGTTACATTCTACTTAAGAATTTAGTACGCTCGCCGGAGATGGTATAAGAGAGTCATTTTCGGCCGATGTTTTAAGCACTAATTTTGTAGCAACTGGAAAAGGTTTTTTGGGAGGATCGATTTCTAGGCTGATACTTCCCATGTAAGATTATAAGACGGAGATAACTAATTTTTTTTTGACAGTAGGAGAAAAATCACTTACAATGTCACAGAAGTTACAGAGAGATAACTGAATAACTTGATCGTTATTAATGAAATCGGTTACAATATATAGTAAACCGTCTTGGAGGATACTCCATGCATATTCCTAAATATTCTATAAGATATTATTATGATACCCATAGTAATATCTTTACTAATATCATAATATATTCTCTAATAATCTTGAATCAAATCCACAATTCCACATAAGGGCTTTGGACATAACACCCATATACAAATGGATTAGCCAATACAACCTTTAACTTAATGCTCAATCAGATCAATTATATTAGTGATGAAAAGCAACAATTAGCCATTCTTAATCAAGACTCAAGAGTATTAAGTACTGAAAATCATGACAATGGATTTCCGCAAAGAAGAACTTATCATCCTCTCATACCACTTATTTGTGACACTAATATTTCTTTATCCTGAAAAATCAAAGCAAAAAAAAAATTTAGTCAAAATACTAATTTGTTTAAAACTGAAATCCGAAATCATTCAAATACTTCGTTTGAACTAAATTTAATTAAACATATATTTCTAAAAAAGTAAGGAGAACAAATTAAAAATAGATCATCATTACGCATATGAATTATACATTAAACTCAACACTGAAAGCCAAAGAGTGATTCACAAAAACATATGAGGGGTTTATATAAGCGGGGTAATAGGTAATGGTGAACGATAGGTTTCTAACCAAAGGAAGATAGAAGGACATATGTTCAGATTAAATCATAACTACACAAATATTGGAAGGCAAATAGGTGGATTTCATTAAATTACATGCCTTAATGGATGATTATAGTTATGAAAGAGTATAAATGCTCATAAGGTGAAAAAGCAAAGAATATTGAAGAGCTACGTTTCCTTTTGTTAGCAACATGTTAGTATGACGTGGAGGCTGATGTGGCAGCTCATCTCGAGTTCCATATGGCATTTGTTGGGTTCTCAACTTGCCTTTTAATAGTACTAGCACGGGTTTCGTTTAATTTGTTATGCCGTTCTCATCCAATCAGAAAAGAAATATATCTCGCGAGTTTGTTGTCTCGTGAGTAACAACACTATCTCGTGAGTAACCATAGGCCATAGCTCTGGAACCTTTGCTGCTTGAGTTTACATAGATGACTGCGAGAAGGAAGGTTACATCATCCAATCAGAAAAGAAAGGAATCCCTAGCCTTTTTGTATTCACTTCTCTTTAAAAGAAGGGAGATTCGCATCGGGAGGGGGATTCTAATACCATGGGGAGGACTCTTTGTCCCCTTATTATATTGATTATTGAGCGCAACGGTAATGTATTATTCGCACACACTTTACGATGAGTTCTCGGGAAAGAGGTATGCCCTTTGGAAACCTTGTAGTCGTTTGTTCCTCTTTACTTTCGGCTTCAAAAAAAGGTTGACCTTTGTCACTTTCATTATTCTCGTTTAATATTGTCATAGTCTATACGAATATACGACTATACCTATGTAGTTCGGACCTTGATTTCAGAGTGTAAACCCTATCTGTTAAGGGAGTATAACCCGAGTTTGTATCACACTATGTAAGTACTAATTATTTATGTTCAGTGTTGATGCATCAAATTTTAGTGCAAGATGCTTACAAGTTCTTCAATTTTTGCAGACCAACCCAATAGAGATGGAATATTCTAGTTTTGATAAAGAACTCTTAAAGAAAATACTATTGGACTACTCGAGTGGGGATACCCGTTGGAAGCATAGAGGAAGGTCCTGGGACGATGACTTTTGGCTCGATATTGCTAAAGAATACAACAAAAATGCAACTAAACTCAATAATTTAGAAAAAGCCAAGTTAAGAAAGGGTCATAATGTGCACGAAGTTGTTTCAATGGCTCGTGATTTGCAAATGGAATTTTGTCGCGCTAGAAAGGCACGTTATAACTTCAAAATATGTTATCTTGCTTTACAATGAGCTGATCCCCTAATAACTTATACTTTTGGATAAAAAATAGAGTCGTGGTTTTAACACGGAGCTGGAACCTGTATTTGGCAATTGCGAGGCTTGCCAAACCAATAGAGTAATCATTTCTAAAAAATATTCTGATGCTGCTGATGTAGCGTTGTCTTGCACAAACTCCATGTCTACTGGTAGCCGTAAACGTCCAAGATCAGATAGTTTTAACTTCTTGCAAGAACATGATACTATTGAGATTGGTTCCAGTAGCCAAGGTGATACTCGTTGAAGGGTGGCTAAATTCCTGAATGAACTGAGGGATGAAAAGTTGGTGACACCTGATGAATATCACTCTCTCGTGAAAATAGATGTACTTCTTGAAGGAATGTGGCCAACCACGCTACTGGAGCTGGATTATTCAAAAGAACATTTAGTAAGCCTGCTCCGGGAGCTTCTAATCAAGTGAACATGACTATTTTCAAACATCTCCGTTATTTTCCAGTTAACGTGGATGTCAGGTTGATTCGAGTCATTGATATTTGTGAGTCGGATCCGGTTTGATCGTAATATTTTAGGTTATGACTTACTTTGGGTATTGAGTCGGCATGTTGAACACTTGGTCGATGAATTTTGTGGGTCTAATTCTCAATCTAGTCTCGTGATTGCTTATATGTAATAATGGATTTACGTAGTAATGATGTTATGAACTTACGGAGTTATGGATTTACATAGTTACGCTATTATGAACTTGCGAAGTTGTGCTATTTTGGATTTTTGATTCATGCTTATGCAAATTCTTATTTCAAATGGGCTAATGCAAATTCTTATTTCATACGGGAGGCAAATTCTTATTTCAGACGGGTTATTTCTCGTCTGAAATAAGACGAACCAAATTCCCGTCTGAAATAAGACGGACCAAGAACCCTTGACATGTCACCCAAACTGACCCGAACCCGAAATGACCGGTTATTTTAGAGTCGAAACCCGACTCATCCGTTCGACCCGTTTGGTCAAAGATAAATTATTAAAATATTACTAATGAGAGTAATAAGTGCATTAGGTATGCTAAGTTGATCCGGTGACTTGACACAAATTTCTATTATACGTAATAGATTTGTAAGATGAGTACCACAAGCTTTTCCTAGGACAAGGAACCGGAAGGAGTGCGTAGGAAAGCAAGAGGAAGATGCTTTTTTATTCTCGACAAAAATGCCAAATGTATGGGTTCTTGGCTAGGAAGGATGACCTTGAGGATTTTAACAGACATTGTCCAGGTAAATCAAGGCTCAAGTGTGATATGAGGTCATACAGGGAGAAAGTGTTGGCCCATATGAAACAGATGAGTTAGGACAATCAACAACTATCATGGTACAAGTCTAAGGCTGCTAAGGAACAAGGGCGTAATAAGGTCCTTATGGTCTTACGGAGTCTCTTAATGTAGCCAGTGAGAATGTCCGAAAAACGACGGAGGAAAATCGTATAGTACGCCAGAGAACCACCATGAACAAACCAAAGAGGAAATGAACTTTCAAGAGCAATTCTTCAATGATCAGATCAAGAAGATTCACGAGGCAACAACTGCCAAGGAAAACAAGTTTGAGATCATGCAGCAGGAGGAGCGGAAGAAAGTTTCTATATTTGACTTTAAGGATTATGCTGCAGAAGCTCCTGATTTCCTCAGGCAACAACATTCTTACGGGCAAAACACATGGAAGGTTAATAAATGGGTCAATTTGATCCACCTTAGGTCAATTTGTGACCCTCTTCACCCTTGGGTCAATACTAATTGCCCTCTAGTTGTAATTAAATTGACCCAAGCAAGGTCATGACCTATCAATTGATCTTGCTTGGGGATGGTATTAGACTAACCTAGATGAGTATTGTGTCACATACACTTATTCAGTTATGCTCAATACTAAACTTTCATTTAAGTTGTCGTATTATCTTCATCTCCCTAATTTGAGACGGCTTTCACTACGGATTTCAGAACATCATATCTCACGAGACCTTGAGACACTCATCTCGCGAGAACCGGCTTCTTATCTCGTGAGATAGTCTCTGTCGCGCGAGAGTTACCAGGACAAGGCCTGAACTGGAGTTAATTTAACCACTCAAAGCAAACACAAATTCAAGTACCCTACCATTTCATAATAAACATTTTTTGTTATTTGGGCGATAAGCAAATGGTTGAACGACCTAACAAAGGAGTTGGTGCAAGTAAATTGAGTTAGTTCGGGTCGTACGAGTCTGTTTCTAAAATAAAACCACTTAAATCAAACACAAATTCAAGTACCCTACCATTTCATTCATGCACGGGTATGAGTTTGGAATCAGGAATCATATCCGGGGAGGTATGCTGCATTTTTAAGCGGTCTTGGTTACAAAGACTTTCTGCATATATCCTACTTTGTTAGCAGGTTGGACGGGACGACCCATTGAACAACCAATTTTTTTTCCAAAAAGTAACTTGTGAATAAACTACTTTTAAAAAGGAAAACTTATTTTTCATAAGCAAGACCAAACAGCACCTTCATTGTTTACTTTGGAAACTGTAACTTTACTTGTTCGCATCTCATAATGTAGCAATTACGGTGCGTTTTCTTTCGCTAGTTGTTAAACTAATAAAAAAAAAATTCACGAGGTTAAGACTTAAGAGCGCTTATAATGCAATTTTCCAAAGAGTAAACACTACAATCTATTTTACCTCTTTAAATCGAGTTTATTACTTGTAATATGAACTCTTTATATTTATTAACTACTCCCTCTGTTTTTTTTATATATGATTTTCTCACATTTTGAGACACTCACTTATCTCTTCAATATCTCTTAAAATATAAGAGTAAATATTATGATATGTATACTCATATGAAAGAGCTTTTCATAAGGAATTTTATGTGTTTTTGCAAGAATATACTTGTAAAAGCCCAAAAAGGTTCAGAGAATTTCCATGTTATGAGTACTTGTGATTTGAGCAATTAAAAGTTTTGGCATCATCAATTTGACATCCATCTCCTCACTGTAAGCATTCTGAACCTTTTCCTTTTACGGAGTACTTCGAATTTTGTTATCTACTTTCTTGAATGCACTAATTTTGTTGTCATCTCAAGCCAATTGGCTAAGAGAATTTTGTTATCTACCTTCTCGTAGCGGAGGGACGATTGGCTACCAAACTGGAATGACGATTAGCGACCAGACTGGGGGGACGATTAGCAACCGGACTCGAACTTCGTCAAGTAGCCAAATGTGCCAGTCTCCTCCTTGTGGAGGGACAATTAGCCAAGTTTCCCACTCTTGTAGTGCATGGCCAAGTAACAACTAGAGGACAATAGAGCAGTTTGGGACTTGTGTAGTTTTGCAACATTAAACTTGTGCAGTTTGAGTGTTCCCTAGGTGATCTTTGGGTGTTATAATCTTCTCCCTCATTTTCTTTGCTTTCTAGTCTAGTACTGAAAAATGACAAATGTTTCTTTCCCAGCTTCTCACATATTTTAAAGCAAGTGAATCTTGCGGAAGTACTTGCACTTAGCCGAATGCAATCATGAAGGGTTCAGCCGACGGTCTAGAGCATGAGCTTTTTAAATTTGTCTTTAGCAACAAGGTTTCAACGAAGGTGACTTCCTTTTACAAGTATATTCTCATAGTTAACATTAATTTATGAAATTATTGCTTGCACGTGTTTATCACTTTGTTTTTGATGGGTCTGGGTTTAGTTAGATTCTAAGTCAATCACCTGACTCGAAAGGAATTATTAAATCTGAATGCTGCTAGCTCGAATTTTGTTGAGCCTAAATTTGGTCGACCAAAGACCACCGTCCAAAACAACCAATTTATTATTACACCCATATTTTATGCATAACAAATGATACAAAACAATGACTCACGCCGACCTAAAGTGCTTAATATAACTGAAAATGACCCGATACTCGGAGGGAACTTATATTCCTTCCTATGTCATAAATTCGAACCCGCAATCAGTGTGTTCATTTTGTTTGTCCCACTTTCCTTCCGTGGTAATTATATCAAGACTATATTTTTCCATGTTGGTGAAATTGTGGGTGACTTGCCTGCTCAAAGTGCTCATTTTGATTTCTTCTCAGTCAAGCGATGGGCATTGCAGCTGATAGCTGGCTAAGCTTCATGGATCGTCTGTTGACCTTAGGACATGACTGTGATGATGAGAAAAGCGTCTTGAGGAAGAAGATGCTCCAGTTGGTTGATATATATTATGATGCTCTATAAAAGGGATTAGAGGTCTGTTCTTTTATCCTGTTTTTCAGAAACATTTTACAAGGTGAGAATATCTTAACTTGAAAGTGTCACTGATACTCCGTTCCTATATGCAGTTTAATGTTCCAAAAGAATTAGTTCTAGCAAAATTTCCTCATTTAATGGCTAGAGGAGATTGTTTCACTTACTGTTCCAAATCAGTCTTGGGAGAGATATTTGATAGAGCAGATCAACTAAATTTAGAGCGATGTTCGATCCAAGGTCCTTTTTTTAAAAAAAAAATCGTCATACTATCACTACTTTTCTTGCTTTCACTGTTAGGTTGTGATGGTCTTTTTATAAGCGAAATGGATGCTTTTACATTATTCACATTATAATAATATGAAACTCCTTTTGTTACTTTCGAGTGAAGACACTAATAATCATATTTTCTTAATTATCAGTCTCGAAGATACCCAATTTTGGAGTTGAAATTCCCGGAGCCCGGTTGCATTTATGGGAAGATCGTTATAGAACATACAGACACGAAATGTGTGAGGCATGCGCTTTAGATGATGAATTAAAGAAGAAGAGTGTAGCATGTGTGATTCATAAATACAAACATGTACTTTTCATTTTCGATTTTACTCGTATGTTGTCGCCCGTTGCAGCCATCGAGCATGTTTTGTTGCAGTCTTTGGCCATTTTATTTGCAAAAATTCTGATATAGAACAAATATGAACCCTTGTTCCGAGACAATCCGTTGAACAAAAGGGGTACATTGCATAATCACATTCTTTTCTAATGCAATAAAGTTACAGGAGGAATAGCCTCTCATCATATTGCAACAGGGACATTAGGCATTTTAGCAGGTTTATTCCATCTTAGTGTCCGTCTGCCTCAACGTCTATACAAAGGATTACGTATGGGCAATATTGAAACTTTTCTTTCTAGTAGTATTGCTGGTGTCTTTCTAGTGGTATGGTTCATCAACTGCAAATGGGTATTCAACAACTAATGAGTTATTGTTCGATAGTCTTACGTGTTTGCCATGCTCAGATATTATATGAAGCAGATGATCTTGAAAAGAGCTCTCGGTCATGGTACGATATACGTCTTGATGCTCTAGCACTCTACCACGTTACATATGACTATGCAATAGAAACAGAGAATGCTGGATACTGCGGGTTTGCTTGGAAAGTTGCTGGTTCGGACTTGTTGAAGTCATTTGTCGATGACCAAAGCGAGAAGCCGGTAATGTGTCTATTGTCCGTTCTTCAAAAGTTAGTCATGTAGAAACAAAGTCGAAACAATGGTCTTGATATATTTTGTATTATTACGCAAGTGTCATTTTCGTCTTGATTTGTACTTAAAAATATGGGCCCCACACTTACATAAGGCATGTGTAAATTGACATTTTGGTGGTCAGGACTCAGGATGAGGAATTAGAAATTACTTTTAGTTCTTTCATGTTTGTATAATTGTATCATCTCTAAATTCATGTTTGATGTTTGTGTAATGTGATCATTGTTATTAGTGACCATGTTTATTTGTACCGGTTCTACTTGGGCTGAGTTGAGTTGAGATTGCAAGTATATCATGATTATATGTACAAAATATACAGCCATACATACAGGTGGTGGCTGTATATCCGATAATCAAAATTGCGACATTGGATTAAATGATGATTACTTCGTAGTTCACAATAACAAAACACGCAGTTAACTCAAGGGCCGATTTTGTAAATTCCGTCATAAATAATATAGCATCACAGAAATGACGAGTCCTTTACTCGATTCAAAATGAAAATGCGTCGTAAATTCAATTATATCGGACCAAAAGAAGCCAATGCGACAAGCCGACAGCATAAAAGGAGTATTATGTACAAAAGGCGACCAATTTTGCAATATTCTGTCGTACATAATATTTGGGCCGGGTACAACAACCATCACCCGACCAAGTATGCTACATTCCGACCCGATACCCGAGGTAAGTCATAACCTGCAATAATCCGACCAAACTTGATCCGACCCACACAAATAATTTTCTAGTATCAACCTTTTCTCTTCTATTTTTCCATACCCGAAACCCGAAACAACCCGACATGAACTGACCCGATTATATTTCAAACCCGAACTAACCTGAACCCGAATTGGCCCGACCCGACCCCGACCCGATTGACCCATTTGTCGGGTCTAAGTTAAGCCAAAATAAAACAATAATACAATTATTAATTAAACTGTCGCACGAAATCATATAATATTAAAGTACCATTGTCATCAAATGTACGGAATGATTATATGCTATCCGCCTATCAAGTACATCAAGTCCAGCCAAGCCTTGGAGAAAATTGGCTTGGTGTCATCCGTATATCAAGCCCAGCCAAGCCTTGGAGAAAATTGGCTTGGTGTGTTATACATACAAGTTAATTAAAGTTCCATGAAACAAGACGGCTGATGGGGTCACATAGAGTTACGCCCTCCATCTCAATCATTATTTACCTTTGATTAAAACACGCCTAAAAGAACGTAACCAAATGATTGGGACAGACACTACTACAAATCCAGGCAATTACAACGCCCCTTTAACAACGCTTATTCACGAAAATCACCATAAGACGTTGTAGAATGGATGGCGCGAATTTTACTAAACTTAATTACAACGGTTATGTGTTGATAACCATTGTTATAGGTTTTAACAACGGGTCAAACTTGCACAACCGTTGTTAATATAAAAACTAATAACAACAGTTTACTCTGTAATACATTATAACCGTTGTTAATAATTTGGCGCAAAGTTAGTGAAAAGTAATTATAACGGTTATATATAAACCCGTTGTTAATACTTTTTAACAACGGTTTTCTAAGGACCCGTTGTTAATATATTCTCTAATGACAATGGGTTTATGTGTAAAAATTGTTGTCAATACTTTCCATAATATAAACCACACAAACACAGATCAACTACAACCACAAACACAAACTTAACACAAACACAAACATACACAAACACAAACACACACTTTTTCATCGTCTCTTTCTCTTTTTTTCTCTTTCTCATCGTCGCTTTATCATCTCCGTCACTGTTGTTGTCATCGTCTTTTACTTTTTCTAATTATCAGGTAAATATCTATCGCTTTATATGCATGGTTTTAGGTTTTGTCATCTCCGTCATTATTTTCTTTCTCTAATTATTTTATTTGCATGTGTTTTTATCGATCATTATTGTTCTTTCTCTAAGTATTATTCGCTTAATTAGTTTTGTCAGTGTTGTTTTTCTGCGTTTATTAGCTTGTAAAACAAATAAAATAAAATAAAACAAAGAAGAAGATGATGGAGAGGAATGCATAATAAACTTAATTAATTAATATATAAATACATAAAAAACGAATTACATTGCTAAAAATGCAATTCTTAGATATGCATAGAGAGTCTTATTCTCTTCTATGATATCCATCTTCTCCTCATTTGCTATTTGGAGGTTTCGTTCCGCAGTTGCTATATCGTCATATAGCTGCATTATCTGCTGCTTTGTCAAGCCATTTTTTTTGGCGTCCTTGAGTGCGATCCGAGCTTCCTCAAGGTAGCTCCTGAACCTGCTCTCGATGTCCAGCAACCGGCGGATGAAACTCTTGTTGTACTCGGTCATAATGCGTGTATTACGGATGGTATCATTCATTGTTAAAGGAAGTTTGGAGTTTGTTTTAAAGATTTAGGGTTTGGAGTTTGTTTTAAAGATTTTGGGTTTGGAGTTTAGGACGTGGAGATAGTGATATAATGGAATGGTTATTGAGATAATGCATGAATTTATACTTAGTATTGTGTCGTTTGAGTTGTTTTTTAATTAATATACGTTTAGGAAGTTGTGCCATCATATCTGGTTCAAATCTTATAACCCTTGTCATTCCATATATTGTCCTTTCATTTGCAGGGATTTGGCAGTAATAATGCATGCATCGGAATTATAGGGGGCAATAATAATGCATGCATCTAGTAATATATAATTTAATTTTTTTTTTTGAAAAAAATCAACAACGGTTTTTTCTACTATGACCGTTGTTATAACTTTCCCACCAAAATTTAGTCACACTTTCCACAACGGTTTTTTCTACTTTAAACCGTTGTTAATAGTTTTCACAACGGGTTACTTAGAAAAATCAATCGTTGTTAAAACCTTTAACAACGTCCGCTTTTTTATATAACAACGGTTTTTAATCGTTATTATAGCCTGTATCTGTAGTAGTGGGAGGGAGTATCCTTTGATATGTGATATGTGATATATGATCCACAATACCTACATAGGTATCCTATAGCTATGTGATATCTCTCAGAAAATGAAATGATGCTATGGAGTTGGGATACTTATCTCCATAGGTATCCTATAGCTATATGATATCTCCCTAGGATATATTGTCCGCAATACCTCCATATTTAACCACTAGACTGGGAGATATCTTGTCTACAATACCTCCATCTTAACCACTAGACCAGACTAGGACATCTTCCATTATGAGCTGGGGTACATAGGCTATGGAGACTTCACACCACATAGCTTATCTACCCCCAAGTCCCCAACCACATACCTATTTTGAAAAGTTGGAGGGAGGCATTACAAGGAGTGATAACTATTTATATTTCAAATGTTTACACTACAAAGGATTCATTTAATGCTCTACTAAAACATTTTTGATAGATAATTCATTATCAAAACTCAAAAGTCAGCCACAAAATATAAAGGGCTAGGATTAAAGTATCGGTTTTTACTCTTCACCGTATATCCTTGGTTTTCTAACCGCTCTACCAAGCCTTGTATGACAGGCTATAGGATTTTTCTTATGATCTTGCTTTGTTTTCTTCGCATTAGCCGAACCTTCATGATTAGGAGATTTTCTCTTCCTCTCATCCTGCTTATACTGAAAAAAAATAGCAAAATAAGCAGAGTACAAGCTTATGTGTGTACAATTATGGGGTAACTGGTATGTTCCATATTAGCTTACCTTTCCGTTTTTCTTACGGATGTCAGGATGTTTCAATGGGCTCTTCTCACTACGACTCGTAGCCGCTTTGTCCTGAAAAAAAAAAGCAAAATAAGCATAATACAAGCTTAAATGAAACCATGTCTTATGTGTGTACAATTATGGGGTAACTGGTATGTTCCATATTAGCTTACCTTTCATTTTTCCTTACGGGTGGCAGGATGTTCCGTTGGCCTCTTTGCACTAGGACTCGCAGCCTCCTCTTGATAACCCCTCTATTGACACACTCTCATCACCCCCTTCGTTTTCAAAAGAAGAGAATAGATTTTTGGATACCTCGTCTGGAACCCTACATATAACACAAGAAGATGATTAAAAAACGGAAGACACAAAAAGAAAAGAAAAAATAAAGTAGTCTTAAAAATATAAATACTGGAATTCAGTAGGATTGTCAAATGTCAAAAGCAATTGGCGAGGCTCGGTTTTCGCAAAGGAGGAAGTTGTATCTCCATCTGCACGCACCAAGTGTTCCCACCTTTTTTCCCAACTGTTTCTGCGGTTTTATTTCTCCTCCTCAGTAACTTCATTACCGGGGCATGGGAGCAAATCAATCCACTCTGACCACATACTATTTGGTGTAGAGTCATGGTTGTTTGAAAGTTGTCGCAAGCTAACAGTTGGATTATGGTTTACTATGACATTCAAACAGAATATTGTGGTGATAGATCGACTTAAAGCCTTTTGCCTTTGATAGATGATGGGAAGATCAATGATACGTGCATTTTATATAGTCTTTTTAGTCTATTCTTGCACGCATCTTTATGCTATTTTATTAGTTATTTGCTACGAATATGCCCCGAATTGCATACTTTGGAAGTTCTTGTCTTATTTGCAGAAATGAGCCATAAAGTAGTGAAATCAAGTCATTTACCATCCGTTTTGCATGCATTTGGAGGAAGAGATAATTTGGAGCGGGAAATATTGCTGTCTTGGGATGCGTGAAGCTATTTCGGGAGCTAAAAGGCCAAGTCAAAGACCAAATTACAAGACCAACCCGAGCTGGAACCAGGAACCACTCGATCGAGCGTTTCTTTTGGTCGATCGAGTAAACAACGCAGAACTGCTTCGATCGAGTGGCCAACTGTTCGATCGAGCCTTATCTTTTGTCGATCGAGTAAACAGACGCAGAACTGCTTCGATCGAGTGACTTAACTGTTCGATCGAGCAATTACAAGCTATTGGGCCTCAATTTACGTTAAGCTTAGATTAGGTTTATGTTTTTAGGCTATAAAATAAATCTAAGAGGAGGACGTTACTCAGCCCCCTCTTCACCTCTCTAATTACCTTTTCTTCGGTCACGCCATCACATTTTTTGTTCTTCCATTTCCGGATCATTTATTTGAAGAATCCTTTCTTCCCTTTTCTCTCTTTAATTTAATTTAATGTTTATTGTTTGTTCTTTCTTTATTTCTTGTTCTCCCTTAACTATGCATAGCTAATTCCCCTAGTATGTTAGGATTAGGGAAGCCGTGGTAGCGATGTTTTAATTGACTTATATAGATTAGTCTTGCGATAGGGATTGTATTAGGCAATTTAATTGTTATCCGGTCGAATGAATGCATGTAGGAGACCATAAATTTAGTTAACCCCGACCTAGATCGAAAGATTGGAAGGGAAGGCTTGCTTAATTACAATAGGGTATTGCAGTGAGGGCGAAAGTTAAGCTGTTTACGCTCTAGGGCGGTTTAAGGACCGAAAGGTGACGACCATAGCTCTTCTTATCAATAGTCTAATCGCCTTAGTATTCCCGATAGTATAAGATCTGATAGCTGCCACGGTAGACCGACTCCTAGCATACTTCCTTTCTCTTATTTTTAATCTCCTTTATTCCCTTCTCTTGCCTCTAGTTTCAGTAGTTTACTTAGTTCACAATCAATTCAACCCCCATATTTGTGACACCCTGACAGACCGAATTAAACAGATAGATAGCAACTTAGCCTCCCTGTGGAGATCGACCCTACTTACCACTGACTTCTGTTAGTAGTAACTTAGGTATTTATTTTTGGTACAAAACGACCGTATCAAATTTTGGAGCCGTTGCCGGGGAGGCGACGCTTTTTATCTGTTTTAATTTTGTCTGTTTTTCGCCTCAAGGGAAGACTGAGTACCTTGAGGCCGTTCTTATCTTTTTCTTTAGTGCTGTTTTGATAAGTCTTACAAGTCTATTAGACAGATTTTAGAAGGAGATTGTCGAAGGGAAGGCTTGAGTACCTTCGACCCTTTTGCCAAGATGACGTCCGTCTCTCGACTTATTGCTCAGTTTGAAGCTCAAACTGAAAGATCTACTAATGGGGAGAGGAAAGAATCTTGGGGTTGTAGTAATCACTATGATCTTGCTCCTCCACCGAGGCCTAGACCACAACCGTTCTTTGACAAGGCTACCCACCGCCTTGTTATTCCTTCTCACCGCAACCAATTCCCCCACTTGCTCGGAATGATGAGGCTGAAAAAGTTAAGTCAATGATAAGGGCACTTGGTGAGGAATTTTCCATCCGTATACAGAAGCTAGAGGCTTGGGTGAATCAACTAGCTGTCGAGCAAACCCACGAGCAATATGAGCAAATCCAAGAGGAATGTGAGACGGTGTATGCTATCAACACCGACACCATTCCGTTTCATGAAGATACCCCGGAGGATGATTTAGACGAATTTTTGGAATTAATACTTGCTGCGTGCAATGCAGACACTCGATCGAGTGAAAAATCAACTCGATCGAGTGAACTTCTTCATCCCATCACTCGATCGAACGAAGCTGGAAGGGATCACCACGATCGAACAGACTCAGATACTGTTCGATCGATCACTGCTGGGAAGGAGAACCTCGATCGAACAGTCACAAAGTCTGTTCGATCGAGCACGGCTGAAGAACAAGATCTGGATCGAACAGTCTCTGTGACTGTTCGATCGAGCAATATGAGTGAAGAAAGCTCTCGATTGAGTACTGTGATACCTCGATCGAATTGCCTTGCTATGGACAGCACTGATACGTCAATAATGCCTATTTCTAATGACGATAAAAAGGAACATATAGTCAACTCCTATTCTGTTCAAGTTCCTTATCCACAACAATTGCTACCACACCGTGCATTCCTGGACCGTATCCGAGATCTCAATGTCGCTGATCACTACAAAGCGATGATTGCCCAGGTACCCTCTTATTCTGAATTTATTGGTCAAATTAATTGGTCTAAGAAGGATATTAGTGATGTTAAGGCGGTAATGAATGTTGCTATGACTGAAGAGTGTAGTGCACTTCTTCGAAATGGGATCCCGCCCAAAATGTCTGACCCAGGTCGTTTTTCTATACCATGTTCAATAGGGACCCATTCAATTGATAGTGCTTTATGTGACCTAGGAGCTAGTATTAGCGTTTTACCTTTGTCTCTTGCCTTGAAATTTGGGTTGACTAAGTTCACACGCTAAAAACGATCGCTCAAATGAAGACCATTCTTATGTTCGGGTCAAAGGAGCTTTACATGACGTACCTGTTAGGATCGGGAATTTCTATATTCCCGCAGATTTCATTGTCTTAAACATACCCGAAGACCGCAACATTCCCGTTATTTTGGGAAGACCATTTTTGTGCACTGCTGGCGCAATTATCGATGTCGGGGTTGGGACACTTACCTTTCAGGTCGGAGGGGAGGACTTGGTTTTTACTAAGTCTGATGACCCTAGGGAACCCATGCACATCACGCCATGTGATGATGTCCCTCATGAAGAGTCCTTTGATACACCGTCTGATAGCCCTTCTGAGTCACATATTATTGCTGCTTTCATGACACCTCCGCCCTATTCTGGGAGCGAATTGGAGGAACATGTCTTTGTTTCTCTTTCTACAAGTCTTGACAAGTTCAAAGACCCGGGAGGTGAGATGGGTGCTCCTAGCATGAAGTACGGAACTGCCTGGATAGACGACCCAGGAGGAGGTGTTGATAAAGCTACGCCGTTTAGGAAAAAGCTGCGTGATGAGGTGATAGATTGGGACCCTGGATCTTTGTGGGAAGTCATTGTTCCTACATTGCCAAGCTTTGGAGGCCGGATGTCCGCTGACGATTCCGAGGCTACCACGTCCGAGTCGAGGCCTAGTAGTAGGCCGATGATTTGTGCTTTTGGATGATCTAGAAAAAGGTCGTGCGGGACCTCATAAACCCAGCTCTCTCAGGAGGCGGCCGGACTGTTTTATTGAACTTTTGTTGAACTATTTATTTCTCTTTAGCTTTTTGTTGAACTTTAGACACTGTTTTATGAACTTCCCATGTATTTCTTGCTTTTAAGTGCGTGTTTTGCAGGTCAAAGTACTCGATCGTATGATATTGTGCTCGATCGAGCACTTTTTGAGGCAGCTTTCACTCGATCGAGTGATAATGTCCTCGATCGACCAGAACCAAACCCATGCTTACTCGATCGAGTCCTTCCATGCACCAGTTCACTCGATCGAGCTGTTCCAAGTGCTCGATCGAGTAGTTTTGACTCCCAGCTGCTGTTTTCCGTCTATGGAGCTACTGTTTGACTTTCTTTGACCTCCCATGTTCATGGTCGGTTTGGGGAGGTCCCCTCTTTATGACGTCTTGTAAGTTTTCCGCTTTTACTCTCTTCCTCCTTTAGTTTGCATTTTCCTTTCCATGTTTTGGTACAATGGGGGCATTGTACAGTTTGGTTTGGGGAGGTTATGCATCCATATCTGTGTCTGCATCTTGTTTTTATTGCATTTCTGTTATCACGTTTAATTTCAGTATGCATTGTTGTTTATTTTCATAAAAATCAAAAATAAAAATCAAAAATCTCATAAAAATTGAAAATTTTCAATTTTTTAAAAAATATTCACGTTTATTTTTGCATATAGGTTGAGTCGGAACGGTAGATTTCCGTGATGAAATTGCACTTTAACTTGTCTTTTTACTTGAGCCTTGCACTTTATTGACACTTATTAGCTGAGTCTTGCGCATTTCTACGAGTTTTTGTTCAAATTTAGCTGACTGTTTAGACTTGACCTGATAAATTGGCAACCTACTCTACAATTTCTGAGTTTTAGAGCCTTATAACTGGTGACATTCATGACCGGTTCATGTAGGAATTGAGAGTAGTACTCCTTGCATAGCATGTTCATTATTTTTGCACTTTTATGACATTCGATTTCTTGTCAAATGCATACATTCGGTTTTGTGGTCGGTGTCACATGCAGGGAGGTGCTTATAAATTTTCCCCTTTTCTTATATTTTTCACCCATTTAGCTCCACTTTAGCCAAATATAGCCTTTTTGACCCATTAGCTACATCCAAAATTAAGCCTGCCTAGTCAAGCTAGTTTAGTATGTCTTTTGTGGTATGTTTATTCCGTCTTCAAGTTTGGCTCGTGTGTATTGTTGGAGTTGGTGGAAAATAAAGGAAGGAAGGATGAAAAGAAAAGAGAAAAAAAAAAGAAATTGAAAAAAAAAAAAAAGTGATACGTGAAAAAAAAGAGGAAAAAAAAAAGAAAAAAAATTGAATCATCAAAAATCACGTTATACAGTGAAGTAACCAGAAGAAGAAAAGTTGGAATATTTGAGCTGGTTTGATTTTGAGACCGTATGTGTTCACTTTTATATTGTGACGGTCTCACTCCTCCGTTTTATTCATATCTTTTTGAGGAGATTGTGTTTTGAGTAGTGAGTTTTGTGCCAAAGAAGGGCACTTGTGTTTGATTTTTCAGTCAGTTGAGATTTGGATGGTCCTATATGGTCTTGTTTAGGAACTAGCCTGACGCTTTACCTCCACACTACCATAATTTGTTTTGCCTTTTCTCACCTGAACCTCACTTTCCCATATCATTTGTAAGCCCTCAGCTGTGACGGACATTGTTGGTTGGAATGTATGTGTAGTACTTGAATCGTCTATCATTTTTGTTGCATGCATGTTATGTAGGTCGCAGTCTAGGTGAGTGACTGTTTCTCTTTCTCTCTTTTACATATATTATTCACCCTTTGCTTCATGAGAGAAGAGTGACCACGTGAGAGTCCGATTTTGTTAGTCTTGCAAGGTCGATAGGTCAGCTTTATTTATGGACAGCTCATAATTCGTTTGCGTATCGACTGCTTAGCTTAAACTATTAATCTTTGTTGCATTAAATTGGTTCAAGTAGACAAGTTAAGCTAGCTCTGAGTTATCTTTTTCCGTTCCTTTAGTTGCATTTAGTTTACTCGGGGACGAGTAAAGGTTTGGTTTGGGGAGATTTGATACGTGCATTTTATATAGTCTTTTTAGTCTATTCTTGCACGCATCTTTATGCTATTTTATTAGTTATTTGCTACGAATATGCCCCGAATTGCATACTTTGGAAGTTCTTGTCTTATTTGCAGGAATGAGCCATAAAGTAGTGAAATCAAGTCATTTACCGTCCGTTTTGCATGCATTTGGAGGAAGAGATAATTTGGAGCGGGAAATATTGCTGTCTTGGGATGCGTGAAGCTATTTCGGGAGCTAAAAGGCCAAGTCAAAGACCAAATTACAAGACCAACCCGAGCTGGAACCAGGAACCACTCGATCGAGCAGTTTCTTTTGGTCGATCGAGTAAATGTACGCAGAACTGTTCGATCGAGTGGCCAACTGTTCGATCGAGCCTTATCTTTTGGTCGATCGAGTAAACAGACGCAGGAACTGTTCGATCGAGTGACTTAACTGTTCGATCGAGCAATTACAAGCTATTGGGCCTCAATTTACGTTAAGCTTAGATTAGGTTTATGTTTTTAGGCTATAAAATAAATCTAAGAGGAGGACGTTACTCAGCCCCTTCTTCACCTCTCTAATTACCTTTTCTTCGGTCACTGCTACTGTTACTTTTGTTCTTCCATTTCCGGATCATTTATTTCAGTAATCCTTTCTTCCCTTTTCTCTCTTTAATTTAATTTAATGTTTATTGTTTGTTCTTTCTTTATTTCTTGTTCTCCCTTAACTATGCATAGCTAATTCCCCTAGTATGTTAGGATTAGGGAAGCCGTGGTAGCGATGTTTTAATTGACTTATATAGATTAGTCTTGCGATAGGGATTGTATTAGGCAATTTAATTGTTATCCCATTCGAATGAATGCATGGAGGAGACCATAAATTTAGTTAACCCCGACCTAGATCGAAAGATTGGAAGGGAAGGCTTGCTTAATTACAATAGGGTATTGCAGTGAGGGCGAAAGTTAAGCTGTTTACGCTCTAGGGCGGTTTAAGGACCGAAAGGTGACGACCATAGCTCTTCTTATCAATAGTCTAATCGCCTTAGTATTCCCGATAGTATAAGATCGATAGCTACCACGGTAGACCGACTTCTAGCATACTTCCTTTCTCTTATTTTTAATCTCCTTTATTCCCTTCTCTTGCCTCTAGTTTCGAGTTTACTTAGTTCACAATCAATTCAACCCCCATATTTGTGACACCGATGCACCGAATTAAACAGGATAGATAGCAACTTAGCCTCCCTGTGGAGATCGACCCTACTTACCACTGACTTCTGTTAGTAGTAACTTAGGTATTTATTTTTGGTACAAAACGACCGTATCAATCAACATTGGTGTAGGGTTGCCAATTCACCTACAAAAACCCAAAACCATTAGGGTTGTGTTAGAAATGGTATGGCTAGTTGGGAAAATTGATAAAGACAAATTAAAATGACATTACAACAACTAGAAATATAATAATGACTCAAAGAATATACAGGTAGTAGGAATTCTTTTCTTTATTCCCTTGGTAGAGTATGTAAAGAACATAAAAAAATCCTAGGTGAGGCAACGGCAATACCTGTTCAAAATAAGGTACTAGCTATTTAAGTTCGTAGGTTTGCATATATTAACAGATGTGGTATATGAATAATTATTATCGTAATGTCATACTTAGTCTCACTTATTAAACAGGTTACTATCATAAATATGGATTAACTATTATTCTCAAACACCAATCTGAACTTATCACAAATAGTAAACCAGTAAGAGGGATAAATTTCAGATATAAATATAGATTATAGGTTGTGGAAGCACATTTACATCTTCAGACTTTAAACATTTAAATAACTGTAAGTAGTCTGATCGAGAAAAACGTTTCTTCATATTGGACATAGCAGCACGCCGAATTTGTTTTGCGCAAGCGGCCATCAGGGAAAAACTCGTTGCATTAAATTCGGCGAGCTTCTTCTGATGGTCCATGCTTGCTAGACTTGGGATCCGCAGGAAGACCCACATCTGAAAAAAGAAGTGAAAAAGAAGAAGAATGAAAAAAGAAGAACGACAAAACAAAAAAGATAAAAAAAAAAGTCAAACCACAATACCTCCAGTGCAAAGACGCATCCAAAGAGAGTTCTGGTTTTCGACTTTTTTTTCTGCTTAAAACCTATGTGTGTTAGCCCAATACGCAGCTCCCCATGCGTACTTGGGAATGTCATTAACATCTCTTAATAAATTGAGCCATGATAGTTCGATCGAAGAGCTCCCATTGCCTTGTTTAATTATGGTCTGTATTATCCCTAATAGAGCTACTGCTCGGCAAGTTTTGTCAACCTCGGAATCATCATGATCGTTGACAGATTGGCAACGTTTCTCCACATAGTCACTCAACTGGTCGGAAGTAAGTTTATTGCCTTCCAACTCCAGGCCAAGTAGCTCTTTGCATGTTGCCTTATCGATTTTTACATCCGATGTGCTCACTACGGGCCTACCGTCGATTGGTAAGCCGGTCATGTAGAGAACATCTTCAAGACCAAAATAAAGTTGAACGTCTCCGAACACAAATGTTTGGGTTTCAGGATTGTAGCATTCGTATAATACTTCTAACAGTTTTTTGTGGGAGTGTAATTTAAACCCAATGTTGAAAAGTCGGTCAAAGCCGGAGCCTGCAAGTTTTTGTTGTACTTTGTCAGGTAACTTTATCTTGATATCATACGACGCCAGCCTTTCTCTAATATTCACAGTCCTTGGAGATTGGACCATCTCTGCAAAGTTTGATTAACTAATGTTAAAGGCAGCACAAGAATTCCAAACAAAAGCATCATCCTCAAGTGAAAAACCATAACTCAGAGAATGGAGTTTTCAAATCTGTCAATGATATTAAGCATTAAAGAGAGAGGACCATCAACAAACAGTCCAATCGAAGGATCATCAATACTAAGTGATGCAAAAAAAGCTTCAAGAGACGAGTGCATTAATAAACTACAACGAGTTTTCGATTTTGAAACCGACTTATTATATTGGCTACAAAATGACATTGCTTATTAGATTCAAGGATTAATTTAATATTGCGAAGTATCATAATTTTGTATGCTTTATTGAGAGATTAGCAATCAGACAAAATCCAAGTATTTATCAATTACAACCATAATTTTATAAAACAGAAGCGAATTAATCATAGCCACTCAAACATATTTTGCACAAGTACACAGTAATACAACGCCAAAACACTTCTTCAACTCACAATTCACCATATCCGCAAATCTGAAACTGATGAAACAAGGATAACCACCAAACCAAAATATTCCAACTTTTACCCAACTCAATTTATATATATATATATATATATATATATATAGAGAGAGAGAGAGAGAGAGAGGTTCTCATGAGTCCCTCATATCATATGAGTCCCTAAGTCCATATAAGAGCCTTTGGATGAAGGGAATGGATGGATGAGATTGCATCTCAATGGATGGCCATAAATCTCCCTCCCTAATCTTGTACAACTTCTTCTAATTCTGTATAACTCCTTCACCATTCTAATCTCCCTTCTCACTTCCTCATAATTCACTCTCTCACTTCTCTCTCATTCACTCATTCTCTCTCATTTTCCACCCATCCTCTCTAAAAAAAACCAATTAAAAAAAAACTAAAAAAAAAACCAAACCAAACCCAAAACAAAACAGATCCCCACACCACCACCCCACCGACAGCCACCATTTCCGACCTCCAAACCGCCGCCTTCATCACCTCCCTAGCCTTCCATTTCCTTCATCCAATGGCCCTTAGAAGGACTTATGGACTCAAATACATCAATTAAGTCCACCATATGTATTTGAGTCCATGTTCTTCTAAATCGATGGGGCAAATGAAAGCGCTAGGGATTTGATGTCAATATGTGGCTACAAATTAATCCCTCCACTTTTTCTCTAATTAACTCATCAATTCAATTAACCTACCTCACTAATCATTCATCATCTCATTATCACAACTCCTTCTCCTCTCTCTACATCTCACTTCTTCTTCCTCTCTAAAAACCCAAAATAATCAAAATCCAAAAAAATCATTCATTCATTTCTTCTTCATTCACCACCACCCACCACTACCCCACTGCCACCCCACCGCCACCCACACCCATCGCCACCACCACCGCTGCCGCCGATAACTTTTATAAATTCGTTTTTTTTTTCCAGATTTGGCGTCTCATTATTTTCGTCATTTTTTTTTCAGATTTTGTGTTAAATTTGTTGTTTGGGGTCGGTTTATTTTATTTGTTAATTTTTGTTGTTATTTATTCTTTTCAAATCTCTTCTTGTTATACGTTTTTTTTTTTTAAGATTTCGGGTTTTAAATCTCGTTTTTTTTTGGTGAGATACTTTTTTTTTTCATCTAAGATCTACTAAAATATTTTTCATAAAATTTATTGTTTTAATCTTAGCTATATAAAAATTCTTATAATTTGTTGATTTTAATCTTATATTTCACATTTTTATATAAAAATGATATAAAATGACTAAAGTTACACAGTTATGGGCAAAAGTTATACTATTATGGACTAAAGTTATACAAAAATGGACTAAAATTATACAAAAATTGCCTAAAGTTATACAAATAAGGACTAAAGTTATACAAAAATTGACTAAAGTTACACAAATATGGACTAAAGTTATACAAATATGTACTAAAGTTATACAAATAAGGACTAAAGTTATACAAAAATTGACTAAAGTTATACAAATATGGACTAAAGTTATACAAATAGGGACTAAAGTTATACAAAAATGGACTAAAGTTATACAAAAATTGAATAAAGTTATACAAATATCTACATTAGAAATGTGTTGAACTTCTACTCAATGAATGTATAACTCTAGTAACGATATGAATAACTTCTACTCAACGAATGTATAACTCCAGTAGAAATGTGTGTAACTTCAATGAAAGTATAACTTTTATTTTCTCATTTCTCTTTGTTGACAAATGAAAAAAAATACAAGTATAACAACAAAAAATAACAAATAAAAAACAACACTATAAATTTGAATTTATATAAGTACTGTTTTATAAATTTAGTCCATATTTGTATAACTTTAGTCCATATTTGTATAACTCTAGTCAATTTTTGTATAACTTTAGTCCATTTTTGTATAACTTTAGCCCTTATTTGTATAACTTTATTCCATATTTGTATAACTTTAGTCAATTTTTGTATAACTTTAGTCCTTATTTATATACTTCCTCCATTCTTGAATGATCTACCCATTTTCCTATTTGGGCCATTTCACTTTGATCTACCCATTTCATTTGTTTCTATTTTTGGGTATAGAAAATGACCAAGTTGTCCTTGTTACCCATCTTTATTTACAAATATTGCCATTACTTTACCTCCTAATTTTCCTATAATTAACACTAATAATACGATTAACCCCTAATTACTCCCTCCTTTTTTTCTCATTTCCCACCAGATTTCCCATATACCCCCCCTTATCATCATTTAATTTCATATTCTCTCATTTACTCTCCCTCTCTCTAACCGTCTCTCTAGATCCTTCTCAAAAAAACCCTAAAAACTCTCTTCCTCTCCGCCGCCTGTCCATTCTTCTTCTTCTCTGATCTTCACTCTACATCTTCCTCATTGTCTGCTCTTCCTTTCTTCATTCTTCGTACCATTTTTTATCTCTTTCTCATACTAATGGATCCTAAATCTAAACCTTCGTACCGTAAATCACTAGATAATTGTTTATATATACCTGGTGTGGGACATGTGGTTCCTGATACCTACTCAGGTTATGGGTCACTACTTGATTCTGATCGTGATGATGAAGCTGAGGTTACATCGGCTTTTTATGGTGATCAAAATACCATTGTTCCTGATTCTTTGGTTGATGATGTTCATGCATGTGTTGCTGGAAAAAGGTCTCTGTCTGGAAAGTTCTAGATCCGGTGATTTATCACCAAAATCCAAGAAATTCAATGAGTTTTATGAGAGGATGATGGAAAAGTATAGGAAAAAGGAAGAAAAGGCAGGTAAATCGAAGATTTATAATGTTTATTTTGATTTCTTTTTTAATTTTATTTACTGAAAGATTTCATATTGTTTTGGTTTATTGAATAAGTTCTGTGTTTTTCTTATGTAGGAGTTGAAATTGTTGAGAAGAAGGCTTTTGATGTGGAAAGCTCTAGATCTATTGAGTTATCACCGAAATCAAAGAAATTCAATGAGTTTTATGACAGGATGATGGAAAAGTTTGGGAAAAAGGAAGAAAATGCAGGTAAAGCTTTAGATCTATTGAGTTATCACCGAAAATGCAAGAAATTCATTGAGTTTTTGTTTTGTTTACTGTAAACATCTTAACAATACTGTGTTTTTGTTTTGAATGGGTTGATATTGTTGACGCCAAGGGTATTACCGGGGGACGTTCTGGATCCACTGTAAAAAGGAAGCGAAATTATTGATTAAGGGAGGTTCATTTCTTTTACTCTTTTTCAAGTGTAATAAACTTTGTTTGTTGGGTTTGAATGTTGGTGTTGCTGCTGATTTTGTTGTGTTTACTGCTGATTTTGTTGGTGTTTGCTGATTTTCATTAGTTGAACTGTGACTCTCTGGTTATCTGTTGAACTGTCACTCACTGGTTTACTGCTGTTTCTGTGTTTTGATGGAGAATTTGTCAATTTTAGGGTTAAAATGGTCATCTCGTTGAACTGTCGATCCACGTTTATCTTTGTTTTTGTGTTTTGATGGAGAATTTGTCAATTTTAGGGTTAAAATGGTCATCTCGTTGAATCCACAATCGGTTTATCATTGTTTACGTGTTTTGATGGAGAATTTGTCAATTTTAGGGTTAAAATGGTCATCTGTTGAATCGATCACCATCGTTTATCATTGCTTTTACGTGTTTTGATGGAGAATTTGTCAATTTTAGGGTTAAAATGGTCATCTGTTGAACTGTCACTCACCGGTTTATCATTGCTTTCGTGTTTTGATGGAGAATTTGTCAATTTTAGGGTTAAAATGGTCATTTGTTGAATCATCACTCACTAGTTTACTTTGGTTGATCGTTGTTCTTTGGCTTCCATATTCTGTTTTACAATGATCTACCCATTTCCTAACATGGCCCAATCCACTATGATCTAGTCATTTGTCTAAGTTCTTTGTAAGACTCTACCTCAATGAAGGTCTTCACTTGACTGAGAGGTTGTCTTTGTGTTGGTGTACAACAGTTAATGACAATACTCAAAGAAACCTAAAATAAGTGCTCCATATAGTAAAAACAGATTTCCTTGTGACATTGAACTTATTTGCCACTTCATTCATCTTCCCATGGGCAGGTTTACCATTTTTGCAACTCTCAAACAACAAGCAGACGATTCTATGCCTTTGATCGTCAGTCAGATTTGGTTTTTTCATAGCCCAAATATAGTTGGTGTAATTTTACTGAATTTTTTTTTGTAATGCTTGTAATTTTCTGAGAAGTTTAAGAGTAGTTTGTGTAATTTTATTTGAGAACCATTGGTTATTTAATCCTATTATAGCTGGTGAAACATGACTTGAGGTCTTGGTAATCACATCTTTGAAGTGATGTAATTTGGTGGGAGATTTAAAAGTTCATCCAAATTTTCATTTCCCTCCCATTTTTCCCACTGTTTTACACCAACTTGCACTCCTTCTTTACATGAAAAACCGGGTACAATTAAGAAATTGGTGGGAAGTTTATGCCTTACCCCACCAATTATCAATTGTACTTTATTTGTTAATTAAGCTGCCAAATTGCAACTAATCTACTTCCCTTGGTTGTTGAGCCAAAAGTAAATGGGTAGATCATTGTAGAATGGAGGAAGTAACTTTTATCCTAAATATTGTTTTATGACTTTAATCCATAATGATATAACTTTTATCCTAAATATTGTAACTTTAATATTTAAAGGGTACAACTTTAGTCCATAATAGTATAACTTCAGTCATTTTTTGTATAACTTTAGTCCAAATTTGTGTAACTTTAGTCCAAATTTGTATAACTTTAGTCCATAATAGTATAACTTCAGTCATGTTTTGTATAACTTTAGTAAAAATTTGTATAACTTCAGTTAGTTTTTTGTATAACTTTAGTACAAATTTGTATAACTTTAGTCTAAAATTGTATAAATTACACAAAATTGTATAAATTACACAAATTTGTCAGTTTAAAGAGTATAACTTTAATCGTAAATGGTATAACTTTAATCGTAAAGAGTACAACTTTAGTCGAAAATAGTACAACTTTAATTCCAACAAAGTTCTAAAATAAAAAAAATTAACAATTTAATATATAGGAAAACTAAAATCTAAAATAAAGTTACACTAATTCATCTTTTTATATAAAAATATATAGCAAAACTAAAATCAAAAATCGACGACAACTACACATAATGAGAGAATATAAAATAAGACGATATTTAACATAAGAGATATGAAAAAAATATACTAGATCTGAAAATACGATATTTTAAAAAAGAAAAAATAATGTAAAAAACCGGTTTTGAAAATAATAACAACGAAAACAACAACCCCGACAACAATAACAATAACAACACTAACACCAATTAAAAATCTGAAAAATGAACAAATAACAAAAACAAAACAATAACAAAACAAAAAATAAATTGAAGAAAAACAAAGAAATTGAAGAGGTAACAAAATATCAGATCTGAGACGGAAGTGATGGGTGAATGGCGGCGGCGGAAATCTGGTGTGGTGGTGCGAGGCAGTGGTGGTGCGGTGTGGTGATGCGGGTTATGGTGGGTTCGGTGTGGTGGTGCGGTGATGCGTGTGTGCGGGGTGGTTGAGGGAGGGTGGCCAGCCGAGGGTAGTGGTGGTTGCGGGTTATGGTGGGTTCGGTGTGGTGGTGCGGTGATGCTTGTGTGTGGGGTGGTTGAGGGAGGGTGGCACGTAAAGATCTGGTGTGGGGATCTATGGTGATGAAGGCGACGGTTTGGAAGTGATGAAGGCGGCGGTTTGGAGGTCGGAAATGGTGGTTGTCGGTGGGGGTGGTGGCTGCCGGGTTTGGGAAATGGTGGCTGTCGGTGGGGTGGTGGTGTGGGGATCTGTTTTGTTTTGGGTTTGTTTTTTTTTTTTTTTGGGTTTGTTTTTTTTTAGAGAGGATGGGAGGAAAATGAGAGAGAATGAGTGAATGAGAGAGATGTGAGAGAGTGAATTATGAGGAAGTGAGAAGGGAGATTAGAATGGTGAAGGAGTTATACAGAATTAGAAGAAGTTGTACAAGATTAGGGAGGGAGATTTATGGCCATCCATTGAGATGCAATCTCATCCATCCATTCCCTTCATCCAAAGGCTCTTATATGGACTTAGGGATTCATATGATATGAGGGACTCATGAGAACCCTTCTCTCTCTCTCTCTCTCTCTCTATATATATATATATATATATATATATATATATATATATATATATATATATATATATATATATATATATATATATATATATAGATTTAGATCCGGTGAGAACGATCACTCGGTGAGAACGGTGAGAACATACTAAGAAACAAGCCCAATTATAACACTAATAAAAAATCTAATATATTCTCACTGTCTCCTCAAACTAACAGGCCCCCCGCACTTTTCAATCCAACGTAACCTCTCTCGTCCTTATCCACAACCTCAACCCGTCGTCAGCCACCTCGCCGGAGCATAGTGCCACCTCGCCGGTGCACGCACTCTGCTTTCTGTGGTTGAACATAGTTAATTTTTTAACATTGTCTTGGTCCATTCATTCACTTCGCTGCCATCCACCGCCCAACCGTTGCGTAGCTGCCGCTGCGGCCTCCTTCGTCGACCACCAATATGACGACGACTCTACCTTCTCCTTGTGTTCATCCAACTTGCCATCGAACCCTATGCCTCGCCATTGTGCTTTTTACATCGTCGTCTCCCAATCCACTGCCCATACCAACCAATGGCATCGGTACTGGGACTCATGATGCTGATGTAGCGGCGTCGTGATTCCGAGCAGCCACGGATGGCTCAGATTGAGGTGAAGGCGTGAAGCCATTGGTGTCTGTAGCAACAAATTTGTGTATATCTGCAAACAAGTAGAGAAAACACAAAAGAATGCGACAAAATAATAATTTTATTAATTTAAAGATTTCGGGTACAATCTTCTAGTTATTCTACTGATTCGATTTCCGCACTCGGATGAATATGAGGGTCTTGATTTGAAGACTTGATTCTCCTTAGATGAATTTGATTTGCTTCTCTTCAGTTGACTGCGATGAACGCTTGATGTCGGATCGAAGAGTAGATTTCTTTTTCTCTAGCTTTCTCTTGGAAGAGGATTTTTTGTAGAGAGGGTTTCTTTGTAGAAAGGTTTTGTTTGTAGTGTGATTTTCTTTGTAATTTTCTGATTAGCCTCAAAATGAGAGCTAATGCTTGTATTTATAGAAAAACATAAAGGGTTGTTTACACCTTAGGTGGACTTGGTAGTCTTGGCATTTCTATAATGGACTTGGTAGTCATTTTGGCCCATTTGAATGTATTTGACCCATTTAGTGAGTTTGACCCGTTTGTCGGATTTTATCACTTTAGAGAGTCGAACCCGACTAAAATAATTAAAAATGGACTACTTTATCTAAATTTCGTCCAAATTAATTACATTATTTTGTATATCCTTTGACGGGTCAATATTTTGACCTTTGACTTTCGACGTGGCAACATTTTGACTTTTGACTTCCAACGTGGTACTTGTACAAAATTTTCGTGCCTACAAATTGCCCCCTCGAGACTTGGTCATGTACACGACTTGAGTGTTTAAGCATGATCGGGTCTCAACTTATCATATCCACTACTATGGCTCCGTCCGAACTTGACCCATATCATTTCTCGATTTTGTTTTGATCATATTCTGTAGGCCATCTTCTTGTAAATTTGTGAGTGTGTATCCGTATTTGTCTTACATCCTTATGTCAAACCACACACTTTGCTTTCAATATTTGGAAACTTGATTAAAGCTCAGAACCCAACATTTGGAAAGACGGTTATTTCCTTGCGCTATTTCTTTCCAATTACAGTTTCCTTAGTTTTCCACTTTCTGAATATGCCAAACAGAGGAATTATTCTCTCCGGACATGAATTTCCATATTATTGCTCCAATTCTTGTTTCCATAATTCTCTTGTTGCTCAAGTATAAAAGGAAGGGAAGGCCTCCATAATTTTACACCATTGGAAACGCCAGAGCTCGAGTTTGCCCCAACTTTCGACGACGAGAAGCCGAATCACGTGACCTCGAAGCCCCTCCTTAGTCTGCGCCTTCACCAAGTTTTGAGACAAGCCAGAAGAGCATTCTCATACCGCACCGAGCCAACGCTTCCGACGTATAGGTGAGCAAATATTCGAATTTCACTAACCAATTTTTATTGTATGCACTATTTGTTTTTTGACGCTATAAGGATAGTTGACATTACCGTATGACCACTGATGATTCGGCGCCGAACTGCTGCTTCACGACTGGCTGCACGTAACCCAATGCCCATCATTACCTCGACACGGTCCAAGGTTCTCAAAGTTCAAATTTTCACCCCTTCTTTTGGCGTGTGGACTGCGAAACCGAGGTGGTTGTTGAGTTTGATGACGGGACTGACATTGGTTTAATTTATTCGAGCTCCGCGACGATAGACAAAACTGACGCCATAACACCGAACCCGCGAAGCTTGTGCCCAAGCATGGTTGATAGGATGACGTTTGACCTTCGACTGACTCGTTGATGGTGTTTGAGACAAACTACATCATCCTTACCGACCCCTTAGCTTGTTGACGGCAGAACCCTTTTGACGACGGCGCCATCGACTTTATGCTTGAAATCTGGATGCCGTCGGAGCGCATCGACAATCTGCCGTGACGAAGAATAACATGATGCCAAGTGAAAGCTGCTCTGGAAATCCGAAATCCGATGGTGAATAGTCCATGAATCCCAGAAGAAGAATTAACTTGTCATCACTCGTCTTCAGATTTCAATTTTGATACCCACCAAAGAAATCAATTAAATTGGTGAACGAACTGTGTTTCAAAGGGGCTTGAATTTCACTTGACATGTGAAATTTGAGCCAATTTCAGACCAATGACATTTAATTTGGGGTCTTAATTTATTTTGAGTTTCTTTCTTTTTAATGAAATGGTTTTGGGGGGTTGTTCTATTGGTTTGCAGGGGTAACAACTTTTGTGAAGTTTTGTGAAGACTTTGACATTATGACTTCAGTCATCATTGCTTTTGTCTGTTTCACCAAGTCACCCGTGATTCCCATCACATACACCACTTTATATATATATATATATATTTTTTTTTAAAAAGAAATACGTGGTTCACACCACATGTCACCTCTTTATTTCCTTTTTTTTTTTAGGAAATATGAGTGGTAATTTGGTTTTGTCTTTGTCTCAGGGGACGATATGGTGCACTTGAAGGCGAGCGAATCTAAGACGACTGGCAAGAAGTACTTAGTGACGGTCGACAGTGCTGATGACGAAGCAAATAATGGAGTTAAACACACCATCTTTCCTTCGATGACGGGTCCCTTTGCTGAGTCGTGGTTACCGTTGACATATCCGTTAAATTTGGATTGCTGGTGGCAGAAACTTGAAAAACCATTGCTGGTGCTCCTTTCATCACATCATCGAGAAAGTGCTGACACACTATCCTTCTCGAAGCTCTTACACTCTCGATGCTCCAGAGGTGAAGCTCAACGAAACGGCAGTTTTCACTTCGGATATGAATTTTCTTATATTCCACGCTACTGGGAATGGTTAGAAGACATTCTTTGCGTGTGCCGCAACAGTTTGAGATCTGTCTACATTTATGATGCAGTTTACGCCTCACTTTTCCTTTACCGCCGCAGTAGTCAGCTAGTTGAGTCATTTTGCGATTTTTGGTGTCCACAGACTAACACTTTATTGACAACGACGGGAGAAATTTCAATCAGCCTTTGGGATATCCGCTCTATCACCGGACTACCTCTAAGGAGCTCATTTTATGATGAAGTATTGCCTTCAGTCGAAGAACTCCAATGCTTTGATGAGAACGATCAACCGTACTTGTCCCCAAGTTGCAAGTATTTATTTTCTGCGTTCCACCGGATTTCTCTTTTGGCAAACAAAAATGGCAAAGTACCCTTTGAAGACTGGTGTCGTTTTTGGTTTAAAGGCGTCTCCAAGTATTTTCCTTCATCTAATGCCACAGGGAAGGCACATTTTCCGATTCTACGACAAGATTTTTCTTCATACGGAGAACCTTCGCAATGGAACGAGACCACTCATGACTTCTTTCTTATTTTAGGTGTTCCGGAGGTAGAGAGACGACAAACATATCTTGCAGCCTTCCTTTCTTGTTGGCTCTGCGCATTTGTTCTCCCTGTTCGTGACCTAGGCCACATACGAGCGAGCGTCTTTAATGTTTCTTCTTTGTTAGCGAGCAACCACATGGTCTCTTTGGCCATACGATTATTAGCGAGCATTTATCGAGGTATGAACGGCATTTCTACTTCGGCAACGCCGGGCAAGGATCATGGACATTTTGCTGCGCACTATGTTCACGGGTGGCTTGCCAAATACTTTCGTTCACATAGATCTGTTAGCCATTCGTTTGTTGAAGGCACTATGATAGAGTTTCAAGGTCTCAATGCTGTCAAAACTTTTCGGTCTACCGAGGCAAAAGAGCCGATTCGATCTGGCACCCAGATTTCGTGGCACTCCAAATTTCATGGGACTAAGGAAGATGCGGAATACAAGGATGATGGCCGTAACATGCTGCGTCGACCGAAAGACTTTCTTATTGCATCGCGGCCAGCGTCTTAACTTTAAGGCATGATGACAACTACATCGTTGAACCGTATAGTCTTCATCGCTTTGCGCGACAACTGGGTTTTCATCAGGATGTTCCAGGTGTACTTGATCGTGATATTCTTGGTGGCAACCTCGAACGCCTTTTCCAATTGTTCATGACCTCTATTTGCTTGAGAACAAATTCACGGTTTATCATCCCGCGAGAAGATTCAAAAATTGGCACTTCAGTCACTCCGGCTTATGCGACGTGGTTGAAGCGATTTTCTGAGTTAATAATTCCATGTGAGGTTAGAAAGTCATCAAAATCTCCGCTTCGGAGTGAGGTCAGACGGTCTTCAAAATCTCCACTTTTGAATGAGGCTAGAGTGTCTTCCAAATCTCCACTTCTGAATGAGGCTAGAAGGTCTTCTAATTCTCCCGACGACGATGATGCCATTCTAATTGTGAAAAGAAAGTGAGACATAGTTCAAGGCTTGGCGAGCTCGGATGACTTTGTGAAACGTCCTTTAAAGGCAAAGATTATACAGAGCTCACTCCAGTCATCCGCGGGTCATGCCGTAGCAGAGTAAAAAAAGAAAGTGAAACGTGCTCGAAGTCAGGTGGATCAAACTTTGAAGAAGAGGCCATCACCACCAAAGGGTCAGAGCAACTCGAACGACGCAAATTTGAACGATGCAACTTGTACGCCTTTGTCGGTTCCCTCGAAGGTGAAGCTTACTCCTAACCTTGCTCGTTCGTCTTTGGACGAAGAGGGTCTTCCTGTGAAGGAGATTGTAAAAGAAAATCCCACTAGCACTCGATCGTTTGGATACAAGGCTGAGGAACCTAGTATTCGGCACCTTCTTGACGACGTTCCTGAAGCAGACGGGTTTCTTTCAACTGAAGACTTTCCCGTCCTTGAAGAGGTAAATGTTTTTTTTTTTTTTTTTTTATGTATCATTAACCCCGTTTTTTTTTTTTTTTTTTTTTTTTGCAGGGTTTCATGCCTTTGTTGAGCACCGTTGATGATTTTTCAGACCTTCATGTTGTATTAAATCCCGATAGTCCTACAGAGAAAGCGATGTTTGATGCCATTATGAGTCCAACCAAAGAAGTTTCCTTCGCAGAAAACATGATCCTTGAAACTGAGCGACAAGCGTATTTGTCTATGGCGAACAAGTTGCGAGCAAAGTTGTTGGCATCTCCCATTGCCGAGATTCGAGCACTTGAAAAGGACTGTGAAGCCGTCTTTGAGTATTTCAGGTCAAAGAATGTTGATGTCTCCACTCTTCGTGCCCATGTGGAGAATTATTTTAAGGCTGCTTTACAACTTCAAACTGTGGGAGGAGAATACACGATGAATCAGCCTCATCCTTTGGAGCTTGAGGAACAGATTAAGGATATCGACGACCGTATTTCGAGTGCCGCATCTTTGGAAGCTCAAGCAACAAAGGAACTCGAGACTTTCCAAAGGAATTTCGAGGAAGATGCGTCAAAGAAAGAGCGGTTGAAGAAGGAATTGGAAGAAGTACAGGCGAGGAAACAACAGTCGGTTGCGTCTATTGCTGCTGCAAAAAAGAAGAAACTCGATCGAACCTCAATTGTCAAGACTTTGACTCACGATAAGTCCTCTTTGGAAGTACGTATGACGACTGCAAAAGAAGAAGCCGGGAAGATTGAACATGCTGAGAAAACTTTCACTGAAGCTTATGAAACTTTGAAGAACTTGCAGTGGCTCCTATGATGTCATTTGTTGTATCTTCTTTTTTTTTTCTTTGTCTTAGATATGTTTTTCTTTTGACACTTAAGAGTGTGCGGTTTTTTGATTTTGTTTGGGGGGGGGGGGGGGTTTGGCCGCACCTAAGTAAAAGTATTTTACTTAAGCTGCCTACGTACCTACAAAGTAACATACTTCGCAGGATCAAGCCAACGTAGTTCCTTAAAGGGATTTTTTTGTTGTTGTTGTTTGGATCGTTTTTTTTTTTTTTTTTTTTTTTTTTTTTTTTTTTGGGAAAACGTTTTTTTTTGTTTTGTTTTTGTTTTTGTTTTGGGTGTGCAGTTTAGGCTCGTGCTTAGGAGCTTATTGCAGAATCGTTGTCTTACGCGTAATAGCGCTTCAAAAACTTGGCGTTGATCGGACCAACACGTACTCCATCACTATCGACAATTTTGTACGCGCCGTTGATGTAGACTTCTTGCACAACGTACGGTCCGTCCCACTTGGAGGTGAATTTACTTTCGGCTTTACGAGGCATTATGATGGGTCTTCGAATTGCCAAGACCATATCGCCAACTTGAAAAGATCTAGGACGAACTTTTTTATTGAACGCTCTTGATAGCCGAGCCTGGTAGCACTCCAATTTCTGCTGCGCATCAAGCCTTTTTTCATCAAGAGCTTCGAGTTCGGCCAAACGCAGCTTGTCATTTTCGCCTTACGCCAAACCCATTTGAACAGCCATACGAAGAGAAGGGATCTCCAATTCAAGTGGAAGGACCGCCTCTACTCCGAAAACCAAGGCATAAGGCGTTGACTGGGTAGGAGTTCTATACGTGGTGCGATACGCTCAGAGTGCTTCTCCAAGCCTCTCATGCCAATCACGCTTTGATTTTGAAACCATTTTCTTCAACAGATTGCATAGAGTTTTGTTGAAGGCTTCGGCGAGACCATTGGCTGGCGCATTATACATTGAGGATTTGTGTTGCGCGAACTTGAACTTTTCAATCAAGGCATCCATGAAATTGTTGAAGAAAGGTTTGCCATTATCGGTAATGATGTACCTTGGGACGCCGTATCGATATATAATTTGTGTTCGCACGAAATCCACGACATTCTCCTTTTTCACTTCTCGAAGGGGAACAGCTTCAGTCCATTTCGAAAAATAATCAGTTCCGGCTAAGATGTATAGATGTCCAGCGGACGACTTATTTGGCAAAGGTCCAACTACATCGAGTCCCCAATCTTCAAAAGGCCATGATGCGACAGTGGGGTGGAGAACCTCCGGCGGTTGATGGATAAAATTTCCATGAAACTGGCATGCGTCACACTTCTTTGCGTAATCCATGCAGTCTTGCACCATCGTAGGCCAGTAATAGCCCATTCTTTTGATTCGGTCGCACAACTTTGTTCCCGATTGGTGAGCACCACATATACCAGCATGAGCTTCCTCCATGGCGTACAGACCTTCATCTTCATCAAGACATCGTAGCCAAAGTCCATTGAATGATCAGCGATACAATGTCCCTTTGTAGTAGATGAAACGAGAAGAACGACGTCGCACTTCCATCTTATACCTCGGATCACTTGGCAACTTATTATGCTCCAAGTAGTTAATGATTGGTTGTCGCCAATCTTCTTTGTCGACGACATAAACTGAAATCGCATTCACATCTTCTGTTGAATCGTCATTTTCTGCTAAATCGTCATCTTATGCTTCTGGTAGCACAACCCATCTTTTACAAATTGGAACTGTAGTAGGAACACTTGCCCCCAGTGCCAAAGTGGCTGCGAGATTTTCGAGAGCGTCAGCCATCTTTTTGGCACTCCTTGGCACATGATCTAGGAAGAACGAATCAAAATTTTGCAACAAGCGGGAAGCTAGTTTGTGATATGGCACAAGACTATCCTCTTTCACTTCGTATTCACCAAGCAATTGATTAATTATCAACTTGGAATCACCATAGATGTTAAGATCTTTGCATCCCATTTCAAGAGCCATTTGTACGCTTATGATCAAAGCTTGATATTCGGCGGCGTTGTTTGTGTACAATTCCGGCAGTATGAATGAATATGGCACGAGGTGTTTTTCTGGCGAAATGAACACGACTCCGGCTCCTGCCCCATCCTGACGAGCGGCTCCATCGAAGTACATCTGCCAAGAAGAAAGCACGTCGATGTAGAAAACTTCTTCTCCAGGGAGTTCATCGGAGAAGTTCCACTCTCCCGGAACTGGATGATCCGCTAAGAAATCCGCCAATGCTTGTCCCTTAACAGCTTTCTGTGGCACATAGACTATGTCATATTGCTTCAAGAGCACGGCCCATTTGGCGAGTCATCCCGAAAGCACTGGCCTTGACAGAATGTGTTTGATTGGATCGGCTTTGGAAATTACATGCACGGTGTGAGCTTGAAAGTAGTGACGCAACTTTTGGATAGCAAAGATAAGAGCTAAACACATCTTTTTGATGGGCGAATATTTTAGTTCGGCCCCAACAAGTGTGCGACTCAGATAGTACAAGGCTCTTTCTTTACCGTCCTCATTCTCTTGGGCACACAATGCCCCCATGGAGTGTTCTTGGGCAGAAATGTACAGAATGATCGACTTCCCCGGAATTGGTGCGCCTATGACTGGAGGAGTTGACAAGTATTGTTTGATGTTTTCGAAAGCTTTGCGACAAGATTCGTCCCATTCGAAAGGTGCGTCTTTTTTCATTAGATGACTGAACGGATGACATCGTCCTGCCAAATTGGAAATGAATCGACGAATGTAAGCTAAACGCCCTTAAAGGCTTCGAAGATCCTTGAGTGTAGACGGCTCAGGCATGTCTTGTATCGCCTTGATTTTGGATTGGTCTATCTCAATTCCTCGATGACGGACGATGAAGCCCAAAAAATTGCCCGAGCTAACACCGAAAGCGCACTTTAAAGGATTCATCTTGAGTTTACACTTTCGTAGCCTTTCAAAAATTGTTCGAAGATCTCTCACATGATCAACTCTTTTCTTGGATTTGACAACGCGATCATCGACATAGCACTCAACAATGTCATGCAGCACATCGTCGAAATTTTTTTGCATAGCTCGTTGATACGTAGCTCCCGCATTCTTTAACCCAAAGGGCATCACTTTATAGCAAAATATGCCCTTAGGTGTTTGAAACGCAGTGACTTCTTCATCTTCTGGCGCCATCTGGATTTGATTATACCCAGCGGTACAATCCATGAAGGACAAAGCTTCATGTCCTGTCGTAGCATCGATCATGATCTCTGTGACAGGAAGTGGAAAATCGTCTTTTGGTCAAGCATCATTCAATTCTCGAAAGTCGACGCAAATACGAAGTTGTCCATTCTTCTTTCTCACAGGGACAATGTTAGCAATCCACGTGGGATATTTGACTTCTCTTATGAAGCCTACATCAATCAATTTGTTTACTTCTGCTTTAATTTCTGGCAACATTTCTGACCGAAATCGTCTTCGTGGTTGTTTTTTTGGAGAAACGCCTTTCCGTACGGCAAGTCGATGAACTGCGATCTTTGGACTTAGGCCAGGCATTTCTTTGTAGCTCCAGGCGAACACATCTTTATATTCAGAGAGAAGATTGACATACTCCGTTTTCTCTTGCTCCGTTAGAAGGGCACTTACAAAGACGGGTCGTGGCTCTTCACTTGTGCCTAAGTTGATTTCTTCCAATTCGTCAACTGTTGCTTGGACACCATCTTCGAGAGTTTTAGGAGTTTTACCAACTTCTATATTATCATCCGAATCGTGACACTCTTGTGCCGTTACGTGGTTGGACGTAACAAAATCCTGAGCGATTCTCCTACGACTCGACTCCTTCTGTGGATTTGTGAAAACGATAGTGTGTCCTTTTGTTTTCAGTGACCCATCCATAGTTATTTCTACTTCAAGATGACGTTTCATTCGCGAGGGAATGACACTATGGGTATCTTTGCTTAGGTCGACTACAACTTTTGTCTTCAAGGACTTCTTCTGCTTTCGTCGACGTCTCTTTTGTACCTTTGAGCTATCGATGCGGCTGAAGATCGAATCGTCCCTTGGTTTACTCTTCGGTAATGCTTGCTCCTCTTTCCTTAAGGCTTTCATAAATCCGGACAACGGTTGTTTACTCGCCACAAGGCAATCTGTTCGTGTAACCGGAACAATGACCTTCTCCTTCAAAGTTTGAAGATTGTCTTCATTGATTGTTCTAGTTGACGTAGATGCTTCTTCTCGCGGTGTATACTCTGTGAAAGGCGCCTCTCCATTTTTACGTTTTGATTTCGGCACGTACTTAAAGATTGGCGTTGCTTTCGGCATGGTTGGAGTAACTTTCTTCGTAGACGAATTCACATTTGTTTGATTGGTGTTTATCAAGACGCTTTCATGATGTTCGACCACTATCAATTCTTTTGCGGCTGGAATTTTGATGTCGTCAACCTTCTTCGGAACTTTGGTCCCTGTTGAAAGGATCATTGAAGGCAATATCTCGCTTGGCGTCACCTCTTTGTAGAATCGAGCTTCAGCAAAATAAGACTCCACCGTTGAAAACGGCTTCACATCGCCATTTATCTTCCTTTCGCCATCTCTATAATATTTCAGGCATTGATGTAGAGTGGACGCCACGACACCGTTTTCGTGAAGCCAAGGTCGACCAAGCAACAACTTGTACGACGTTTTGGCGTCGATCACATGAAAAAGCGTGGTGGACGACATATCTCCCATCGCGAGTTCGACGCGAATCATGCCAATTGCTCTTTGCCCACCGAGATTGAAGCCTTGAATCATCAAGCGACTTTTGGCGAGTTCATTTACAGAAATCCCAAGCTCTTCCATAGTGACTTTCAAGATTATGTTGTGGTGAGCCTCCGTCCACCAATATGCGACCCACCTTCTTTTCTCGAATGTATCCTGACACAAACAAAGGGCGATTGTCAACTTTGATCCCAGTAACAGATCTTCATCGGTAAATGCGAGAGCGGCATTGCAAGCAACACATTTCCTCGATTGATCTGCCGGCTCTCCTGCAGCTTTAAGCTTGTCAGCATACGCGTCGGGTTGAAGAATCGCTAAAGACAATTGTTGACGCATCTCTTCAGGAAAGTGAAACATTTGTTGCCATCCCATGCGTGAAGGTAACGCATCCAGTATTGCATCAATCTTCGCATCCTTGTCCAACTCCGATGGGGACTCTTTATTCGCGGCATCTTCATCACGATCTTCCTCGATAACGACGGAAGATACAGTGTTCACCGAAACTTTAGGAAAGTAGGACTTAGGGAAATAGTCTCCTAATGTCATAACTTGACGTAACTTCGACTTGGCTTTCTTAGGCGGTGTTACGTCTTGTGGAGACTTCAAAACGGTCCTCCCATCATCTTCGTATGACGCTCTTGTTACTTGCTGGCGAGTCATTCTTCGATATTGGGATGCTGACTCTTGCCTATTTTGCTTCTTTTGTCGTCGCCTAGTCACGAGGGTCCACCCTTCGTCGTCTTCCTCTTGATTTTGATTCTCGGGAGTTGTCGATACGATGGACTTAAACTCCGTAGGGTTGACGATGCTTACCGGCTCAAGAGTTCCGAACTGAATCATCCATGCACATTCTTCGCTTGTAGAATGAGAATGTGGCTTATGACTTTCGGCAACCACTTGTGCTACAACGCAACTGGACTCAACGACATCATCTAGATCCAAGAGAATTTTTCCTTCTTCGGCCAAACGCATGATTTTCTCCTTGAGGGTTATGCATTTCTCCAATGGATGACTCACAACCCTATGGTATCGACAATACTTCGGATCGGTCGTGCGTCCAGCTTCACTTGGTCGTTTAGATTCGGGAAGCTCGATCACCTTCTTTTCTAACAGATCATCTAGCATTCCTGCTAGATCGGAATCTGGAAAAGGGTATTTCTTTTGCTCAAGCTCTCTCAGAGTTGGCCGTGTCTTCCGCGCATCCTTTGAATAGGTTGTCGCCTTTTTTTCTGTTTTAGGTCGCGCCGAGATTTTCACCGGGTTGGAAGTAGAAACTGCCATTACCTCCTTTGAAGTGCTCTTGGACGCCTTGTCGTTTTTCTTATACTCTTTTCTCTCCGTCTTTGATTCTGAATGAGTAAAAAGTCGTCCTCCATGGCTAGCGATAGTAATCTCCATGTCGTGAGCTCGAGTGGCTAAATCCTGGAATGTTATTGGCTTGTTGCCTTGGAGGATGTAAACTAGCTCCAGATTCATTCCTTGGATACACATTTCAATAGCAGAAGTCTCTGACAGACGGTCTTTGCACTCGAGGCTTAACGCGCGCCACCTACTGATGTAGTCGATAACGGGTTCGTCCTTCCATTGCTTCGTGTTAGTGAGTTCCGTCATGCTTACGATACGTCTGGTACTGTAGAAACGATTAAGGAACTCTTTTTCCATCTGGTCCCAACTGTCGATTGACTCTGCGCTTAGATTTGTATACCAATCAAAAGCAATACCCTTCAGAGATCGAACGAATTGCTTGACAAGGAGATCACCACTAGTACCGGCAGTGTTACAAGTTTCAACGAAATGGGCGATGTGTTGCTTTGGATTGCCCTTTCCATCAAACTGCTGAAACTTCGGTGGTTGGTAGCCAATAGGCATCCTCAAATAATCAATCCTTTTACTATATGGCTTGACGTAACGGTGTTTGTCGACGGAGTGAAAGTTTCCATCGAACTGACTTTTGAAAGCCTCCGCAATCATCTTTTGGACGTCTTTGGCCGTAAATGACTTAGCCTTGTCACGATCATCATCTTCGCCATAGACATCTTCGCTATCACTGCTTTGAAACGAGGGGGTGGGCAACTTCTCCAACTTTTTCGTCAAGGCGGCGATCTGCTTCGTTTTCTCTTCGTTTTCTTTCCTGAGTTCGTCGAGAATAGCTTTCATTTTGTTGAGTTGTTCCTCCATATTGTCGCCTTCAACAACCATGACGGGTGCAACCATGGAGTACGACCGTTGGCTCGACATCTCCTGATTACTCCTTCGAGGTGACGATGGAGACGAACCGGTGCTACTGTGGCCACCATTCTCGGTGAACCGTTCAAACAACGGGCCGTTGTGAATAGTCATCCTTCCAAAAGCGTCGCACACCTTCTCCCGAAACGATGATGAGACAAATTGAAGCACATCAACTTGGACATGAGAAAAAGAATCGAGCACGGGACGTCCATATGGCCTAGAGTCGCCGGCACCATATGACTCCTTGAACGCATTGGCGGTGACGTTGGATGTGCGAGGCTTCGTAGGCACGGATGCAGAACGGAGTCTCGCTGCAGCAGAACGGATGAGGATGGATCTGGTCCGGCTCCTTCTAGAGACACCATTGAGCGATCTGTCAAGAGAGTCACCGAGACGGGTTGAGCTTTCACCGTCAGATCTCGATGTCATCCCCTTTGACATGGCGGCGATCTTTCCGGAGGCCATTGAAACAATTGTTGTGGATCTTGATTATGCGGAAAAAGAGATGAGTAGTAGAGATGTCCCACTGGGCGTGCCAAATTTGTAGCAACAAATTTGTGTATATCTGCAAACAAGTAGAGAAAACACAAAAGAATTCGACAAAATAATAATTTTATTAATTTAAAGATTTCGGGTACAATCTTCTAGTTATCCTACTAATTCGATTTCCGCACTCGGATGAATAAGAGGGTCTTGATTTGAAGACTTGATTCTCCTTAGATGAATTTGATTTGCTTCTCTTCAGTTGACGGCGATGAACGCTTGATGTCGGATCGAAGAGTAGATTTCATTTTCTCTAGCTTTCTCTTGGAAGAGGATTTTTTGTAGAGAGGGTTTCTTTGTAGAGAGGTTTTGTTTGTAGTGTGATTTTCTTTGTAATTTTCTGATTAGCCTCAAAATGAGAGCTAATGCTTATTTATAGAAAAACATAAAGGGTTTGGTTTACACCCTAGGTGGATTTGGTAGTCTTGGCATTTCTATAATGGACTTGGTAGTCATTTTGGCCCATTTGAATATATTTGACCCATTTAGTGAGTTTGACTCGTTTGTCGGATTTTATCACTTTAGAGAGTCGAACCCGACTAAAATAATTAAAAATGGACTACTTTATCTAAATTTTGTCCAAATTAATTACATTATTTTGTATTTCTTTTGACGGGTCAATATTTTGACCTTTGACTTTCGACGTGACAACATTTTGACTTTTGACTTCCAGCGTGGCACTTATACAAGATTTTCGTGCCTACAGTGTCGACCAGGAGCTTCTCCTTCAACCACGCCGCGGCGCCGAGTTCAAATCACCTTCAATCATCCATTTTTTTCTCGGCCAGTACCAGTTCAACCATCAAATAAGCACCCCCGTGTAATTCAATTTATGTCGGGTTTTATCAATGAGAAACTGCGTTTTGAGTCATGGCCTTGCGTTGTCGTTTCATTGTGTGATGCATTTTGAGCGGAGTTGTTGTAACTTGTATCAGTTCCCTTTAGTTTTGTTGCTGCTTTCTAGAACATAAAATGAAGTTACCATTATGCCCCCACTTTAAAATTTAAAAACAAAAAAAACTATATTTTACGAGTATGGGTGGTAGAACGAAAATGGTTGGTTTAAGATTTGTGTAGCTAGAATTGTCTTATGTGCAACTAAGTCTGTTTTTTGTGTATTCCAATTTTTGTTATATACGTCTGTCAAAATCACAAATTTGTGTACCTAGAGTAATATTTTGTCAAAATCACAAATTTGTGTACCTAGAGTAATATTTTGTGTATCTGAAATATATTTCTATGTATCTAGTAGCTATAAGTGAATATTAATAAGATGAAAAAACATGTAACTACATTTTTAGAAAATGTATCTAGAATTTGTATAAAAAAATGTACCTATAATAGTCTAAAGTGTATTTGAGTTTTGGTATAAATAAGTGTATTTTAGTATATATTTCAATGTATCTATTATGTTCTCATAGTTCTAATACTCCCTCCGATCCAGACAGATGGTAACACTTACCTAAAATGGATGAACCACACCAATGGTAACATACCATATTTGACATGAAAAATAACTAAGTTACCCTTACATCCACTACCTATTTACAACTTTACAATCTAATCACCAACTCACTAACTACTTATTTAATCCACCTAAACTCATGTGGCCCCAATCAATATTTCCTACTTTACCCCTCACTTTTCCACCTTTTCTTAAATAACCACTTTTTGCTTATGTTTACATCTGTCTGGATCGGAGGGAGTAATATATCTCAGATACACTTTTTATTAAAATGAAATCTCAGATACACCTTGGACTAACAAAGGTACATTTTTTTACCGGGATTCTACGTACATTTTTTAACAACGCAGATACATTTTTTCCTATCTTAGATATTTTTTTCTCTCATTATCAATTAATGTATCTAATAAAATAATTTATGTATCTAATAATATTTTTAATGTATCTAAAAGCAAATACACTCCTCATTACATAGTTGACTTCTACTTGGATCAATAAAATTTCTTAACTAAATAAACTCTATTAAAAAAGATGAGTTGATAAATAAATCATAAGGTGATCTCACTTGTGACGTCTCACAAAACATATTGGCCAACAAAAGTGTAAAAACGAGTGTAGTAGCAAACTCATCAAGTATTAGAGTGACACGTATAATAATTGGCCTACCAACAAGCTTTTCACGTGATGCTGATCATGCTGTGAGCAGTGAGCATTCACAAATTTTAATTCACATCCAACATACGGAGTATTACTTACTCAGTACTCTCATTTCGCTCTACTTTAAACAAGGGACGAAAAACAACAACCAGGTAAGGGCGTCATTTACAAAAGTCCAACAATTGATGTGGAAGGGAGAAAAACAAAATATACGACCAAAAAGTTACAGAGTATAAGAAATAAATAGCTAAATAACTCAATTAAGAGGGCGAGGAGTTGTCGGGTCAATGTTGGTCGTGGCTATCGGAACTCCAACGTCGGCGACCCGTCAGTAAGTGGCTGAGAGAGGATAGGGAGATTGAGTTTTTGGTTGGGTTTGTGAAAATCGGGTCCATCATTTGTGTGATGTAAAGGACAAGATGGAAGGAGGTTGTTGGTTGCCGGAAAGACACGCCATAGAGGGCCAGCGCAGTGTTGATGGTGGTAAGGACGACGACAGATCGGTGGTGGATTGGGGCTGTCCAGGGTGCCTCATGATATCGTCGGCGTCGTTCGAGAGTCGTTTGAGGTGGTCTGTGACGTTGTCGTTAATTTCTGAGGAAGATGGTGATGTCGCCGGCGTTGGTTGTGGTGGCTGCCGACGACGGTTGGCTGTTGTCATGGTTGTACGCAGTGTTAGTTTTGATTGTGAGGATGAGATGAGAGATGTAGGGTGAGCTGTGGGTGTAATCTCAGCCTATTATTCTCATTCAAGGGAGGAGGGTCGTTCTCACTGTTTTTACCGAGTGATCGTTCTCACCAGATCTTGACTCTTTATATATATATATATATATATATATATATATATATATAGAAGAGATCAACTAAGTCCCATATATACATATAAGTCCATAAGTCTTCATATAGGCCATTGGATGGAGTGAATGGAGGGATGGGTCATCTCATTGAATGGCTAGAAATGAATCTCCTCTAATGGTCTCCTTAACTTAATCATCTCCTTCAGTAATCATTCATCCATCATTCATTAATTCATTATCACAATCATCCTCTCCTCTCTCTACATCCCACTCTTTTCTCTCCTCTTTAAAAAAAACCCAAAACCCCAAAAAACCAAAACCCAAATAAATCACCCACTCCTCTCATCTTCATTCACCACCACCCCACCGAACACCAACTCACCACCCACCACCACCGCCACCTCGGTATTTTTTTTCGTTTTTTTTTTTTTCGTTTTGATGTTAATTTTTATGTTTTGAGTTGTTTTTTCCATTCATTTTTTTTGTTGTCTTTTATTTTCTTTTAATTTTCTTTTATTTTGTTAGTTCTCGTTTTTTTATTTATTTTCTCAAATCTCTTCTTGTTATACGTTTTTTTTAAGATTTCGGGTATTAAATCTCGTTTTTTTTTTGTGAGATACTTTTTTCATCTAAGATCTACTAAAATATTTTTCATAAAATTTGTTATTGTAATCTTAGGTATATAAAAATTCTTATAATTTGTTGATTTTAATCTTATATTTCACATTTTTATATAAAAATGATATAAAATGACTAAAGTTATACAGTTATGGGCAAAAGTTATACTGTTATGGACTAAAGTTTTACAAAAATGGACTAAAGTTATACAAAAATTGCCTAAAGTTATACTGTTATGGACTAAAGTTATACAAAAATGGTCTAAAGTTATATAAAAATTGCCTAAAGTTATACAAATATGGACTGAAGTTATACAAATAAGGACTAAAATTATACAAAAACTGACTAAAGTTATACAAATATGGACTAAAGTTATACAAATAAGGACTAAAGTTATACAAAAATGGACTAACGTTATACAAAAATGGACTAAAGTTATATAAATATCTACATTAGGAATGTGTTGAACTTCTACTCAATGAATGTATAACTCTAGTAACGATATGAATAACTTCTACTCAACGAATGTATAACTCCAGTAGAAATGTGTGTAATTTCAATGACTTTAGTCATTTTTTGTATAACTATAGTCAATTTTTGTACAACTTTAGCCCATTTTTGTATAACTTTAGTCCTTATTTGTATAACTCTAGTCCTTATTTGTATAACTTTAGTTAGTTTTTCTATAACTTTAGTCCTTATTTGTATAACTTTAGTCCATATTTGTATAACTTTAGTCAGTTTTTGTATAACTTTAGTCCTTATTTGTATAACTTTAGTCATTATTTGTATAACTTCAGTCATTTTTTGTATAACTTTAGTCCAAATTTGTGTAACTTTAGCCCAAAATTGTATAACTTTATTCCATAATAGTATAACTTCAGTCATTTTTTGTATAATTTTAGTCCAAATTTGTATAAATTTAGTCCAAAATTGTATAACTTACACAAATTAGTCAGTGAAGTTGCATAGTATAACTTCACTCATTTTTTGTATAACTTTAGTCCAAATTTGTATAACTTTAGTTCAAAATTGTATAACTTTAGGAATATAAATTCAGATTTGAACCAACACATAAGAAGATGATAGTAAAGTTACTCATATTGTCAGTGAAGTTACACATTATAAATTGTGAATAAAAATAAACCAATAAGTCAAAAAAGTACAATAAAAAAACTTCAATAACAATAATAAAAAATTAACCAATAAGTAAAAAAAAAAACCAAATAACAAAAAAAAAAAAAAAATCAAAAAAACCAAAACCAAACCAAACAAAAAAATCAAACAAAACAAACTTGAATGGTTGTGTAACTTCAATTTATACAATGTATAACTTTAGATGTTAATAGTGTAACTTTAATCGTAAATAGTATAACTTTAATGTTTTAAGGTATAACTTTATTCGTAAATAGTATAACTTTAATGTTTTAAGGGTATAACTTTAGTCGTAAATAGTATAACTTTAATGTTTTAAGGGTATAACTTTAGTCGTAAATAGTGAACTTTAATAAAAAAACAAAAAACGAAAACAAAAACAAAAACAAGTCAAAATTAAACCAAAATAAAAAAAAAACCTTAACTGAAAAACAAAAAAAAAAACAAAAATAAAACAGAAAAATTAGATCGAAATCTGAAAAAAGACAAAACAATAACACCAACTAACAAAAACAAAAAAAAAACAACCATCAGCCTTAATTTAACAATAACAACAAAAAAAAAAAAAAACATTAACACCAACCAACAACAAAAAAAAAAAGTAATTCAGAAAAAAGAAAATGACGAGGGAGACGGGTGGTGGAGAGCAAATAAAAAACGAGACGAGATCTGATATAAATAATAAAAAAAAAACAAAAAAAAAATTTGAAAACACAACAACATCAATAACATCATCAACGACCTTCACAACCTTCACCATCAAGATCTGAAAACAAATGAAAACACAAAAAATGAAAACACAAAAATGAAAACACAACAACATCATCAACAAAAACCAATAAAAACCATCACAACCTTCACCATCAAGATCTGAAAAAAAAAAAAAAAAAAACCACGGAGATCTAAGATGTGCGGAGGAGGGAGGCGGTGGTGGTGGAGAAAAGGCGGCGGCGGTTCAGAGTAAAAGAGAGGAGGTGGCAGGGGTTGTGGGTGGTTGTGCGGGGGTGTTCGTCGGGTTGTGCAAGGGTAGTGGGGTTGTCGGGTTGTGGGTCGGGTGTGGTGTGTGGTGGGGTGATGGTGGGCAGCAGGTGGGTCGGGTGTGGTGTGTGGTGGAGTGGTTTTTTTTTTTTTTTTTTTTTTAGTTTGGGTTTTTTTTTGTTTCAGTTTGATTTTTTTTTTTTTGTTTAGAGAGGGTGGGAAGAAAATGAGAGAGAAAAAGTGAATGTGAGAAATGAGAGAGGATGGGAAAGTGAGTTGGGAGATTAGAATGGTGAAAGAGTTATACAAGATTAGGAGAAGTTATACAGGATTAGGGAGGGAGATTAGGGAGGTTCATTTGTGACTCTTGAATGAGATGTAATCTCATCCCTCCATCCCTTCCATCCTAAGGTCCTTATAAGGACTTAGGGACTTATAAGATGTAAGGGCCTTATGAGAACCCTTATATATATATATATATATATATATATATATATATATATATATATATATATATATATATATATATATAGAGAGAGAGAGAGAGAGAGAGAGAGAGAGAGGGGAGTTCTAATGAGTCATCCTTCTCAATTGAGTCCATAAGTCCTTCTAAGGGCCATTGGATAGACTCATTGGATGGTTGAGATGAATTTGATTAAGGGCTATTAAAAAGAAAAGGAAAAAAATGTGGATGGTTGGATTGAGATGGGTGGTTGAGATTGAAAATTACCCAAAAAAATTACCACTAATCAAATTTCTATACACTAATTAATTTTTCTTTCTCTCTCTAGCCCTTAATTAATCATTTTTTGAGTTTTAGATTTGAAGTGTAAATGTAATGTTGTATGAGTTTTACAAGTGTAAATGTGATGTTTTACAAGTGTAAATGTAACATTTTAAGAGTGTAAATTTGATTTTTTGTGACGGAAATTTTGAATTTATATAATTTTAACATTTTACAAGTGTAAATGTGATGTTTTACGAGTGTAAATGTAACATTTTAAGAGTGTAAATTTGTTTTTTTGTGACGGAAATTTTGAATTTATATAATTTTAACATTTTACAAGTGTAAATGTGATGTTTTACGAGTGTAAATGTAACATTTTAAGAGTGTAAATTTGTTTTTTTGTGACGAAAATTTTGAATTTATATAATTTTAACATTTTACAAGTGTAATTGTGATGTTTTACGAGTGTAAATGTAACATTTTAAGAGTGTAAATTTGATTTTTTGTGACGGAAATTTTGAATTTATATAATTTTAACATTTTACAAGTGTAAATGTGATGTTTTACGAGTGTAAATGTAACATTTTTAGAGTGTAAATTTGTTTTTTTGTGACGGAAATTTTGAATTTATATAATTTTAACATTTTACAAGTGTAAATGTGATGTTTTACGAATGTAAATGTAACATTTTTAGAGTGTAAATTTGATTTTTTGTGACGGAAATTTTGAATTTATATAATTTTAACATTTTACAAGTGTAAATGTGATATTTTACGAGTGTAAATGTAACATTTTAAGAGTGTAAATTTGATTTTTTGTGACGGAAATTTTGAATTTATATAATTTTAACATTTTACAGTGTAAATGTGATGTTTTACGAGTAACACTTTTGTCCTTTACGAGTGTAACTTTAGTCCTTTATAAGTGTAATTTTGTCCTTTACGAGTAAAACTTTAGTCCGACTACCAAAAAACGCCACCATCATCGTCCTTCCCCACCAACTCATATCCACAAAAAATGTGAGTGCAAATTTATATAATTTTAACGAGTGTAAATGTAAAGAAATACGAGTGTAAATTTAAATAAAACGAGTGTAAATGTGAGGAAATACAAGTGTAAATTTAAAGAATTATGAGTGTAAATATCCACAAAGATTTTATTTTTTAGTCAAATCATATCAACCACCATGTAGTACAACTTTGGTAAAGAAATACAAGTGTAAATGTAAAGAAATACGAGTGTAAATGTTAAGAAATACGACTGTAAATGTTAAGAAATACAACTGTAAATGTTAAGAAATATGAGTGTAAATTTAAAGAAATACGAGTGTAAATGTGAGGAGATACAAGTGTAAATTTAAAAGAAATACGAGTGTAAATGTGAGGAGATACAAATGTAAATTTAAATAAAAACGAGTGTAAATGTGAGGAAATACAAGTGTAAATTTAAAGAATTAGGAGTGTAAATCTGGCAAAAATGTATAGAATACGAATGTAAATCTGAAAATAAATATATTTATTAGATCTAATAATAAAAAATATGACAATATGATTATTTTTCAATAATCTACTATATATTTTTTTAGATCTAAGAATAAAATGTGGTAATTGTCTTTAAACACAAATAAGACAAAAATACATAAAAAAAAAAGGGAAACGAGAAAGAGAGGAAAAAATAAAAAATAAAAACACACACAATACAGCACTTGTTACATTTAAAAAAGAAAAATACTCTTACAAAAACAAAACAACACAAATACACAACTCAACAGTAGATAGAAACTAACAGCTTAGAGCACTTCAAGTTATCTATCCACAATAAAAGTCCTGCAATCTAAATCAGTTCGACAAATTTTAACTCTACTGTAAGTGTCTCCTTACTCTCACACATCCAACTTCACTACTTAGAAATTTGTCTTGTTTTTTGATGAAATATTAAAACAATAAAGAGCTTTTCTCCCCAGATAGTTTGGGGCTGTACAGCACATCCTCTACCTCTAACTGTTGAGAAATGTGTCCTCAACAATAGTGCGATCACATGATTTAAATATCATTATTAAATCTCATACCAAGAATACAAAAGGGATGATACATTACATATATATAGTCAACTGGTCCACACATATCGGTAATGATTGGCTGGCTAGAGTTTGTGTAATACTCCGTATTTATAAGTCTTGTGGTACTCTATCGAGTAGGCCTTACTCTGTCGAGTAAGGGTAAGTTGCGTTTTAGAAATGTTTCTGACCTGTAGGGTACTCTATCAAGTAGCCTTAGGTACTCGATAGAGTAAGGGGGGTACTCTATCAAGTAGCCTTAGGTACTGATAGAGTAGTAGGGGTACTCTATCAAGTAGCCTTAGGTACTTGATAGAGTAAGGGGGTACTCTATCAAGTAGCCTTAGGCACTCGATCGAGTAGGGGTACTGATCGAGTACCTTGGGTACTCGATCGAGTGTCCCAGGTTTACGGGAGTTTTCTCGGGTTTTGTTAATTATGCGATTAAGGTATTTAAGCTTCGTCGTCATTATTCTAAACCACTTTTACAAAACCTAAAACTCTGTTTAAGAGAGAAAGCAACCACTTCATCTTCCTAATCGCATTCTTAGCAATTTCCGGAGTTCAGACGGTCGGTTCTTGTCGTTTTTCGTGTCGTTGGATTCCTTGCGTCGAGGGTAAGCTTTTAATATAGTTTTTATTGTATTTTCTTTGATTTGGTTAAACCCTAATTTAGGGATTTGGGGGTTTTTGTGTAGATTGTGATTCGGTAGTGTTTGTATGTTTGTATGATAGGAGGAGGTTTTGTAGAAGAGCCTTTTTTTATACAAATGTAGAGAGACCGTCTCGATAATTATGCTTTCCTGTAGGATTCCCTACTCGCATTAGTCCCATAATGGGATATTGGTGATGTCTTTGTAGTTAGTTGTTTGATATGATGATTGTGATTGTGATTGTGATTGTGATTGGTTGTCTATGGCTCTCGAGATGCGTTCTCGGCTGAGTGGGGTCACTTGCGGGAGTGACTTCACGCCCTAGTTTCGCCCTTCGTGGAACCCGCCACGGAAGGGGATGTGCACATTAATGGGACAGGGTTATCGCTCGTATGATGAGCGGGGCTTAGGTGGGAACGGCCGCGTCCCCCATCGGCGTGGTCGGTCCAAAGGGGATGCAATCGTGATATTGAGGTGATGGGAGTTGGTGGTGTGTATGTGTGTGTGTGTGTGTGACAGTTCATTGTATCGCTTATCTTATTATTGTTATCTATATTGATTGTGTGATTAGTACCGACCCCGTGTTGTTTTGTAAACTGCGGTGATCCATTCGGGATGGTGAGCAAGATATTGAACAGTATAGAGATGAGTAATGGGATAGCTGGGATGGCCACGACATGACGATAGAGTCTTCCGCCGTATTTTGTAGTTTAGCATTTATTTACATTTCAGTTGAGAACAGATAGTTTGGAATAATGTATTGTACTTTCAGTTTGGTTTGAGGATTGTAACTCTTCGCTAGAGCATTTATAATTAAACGTTGTTTCTGTTTTGTCTATTTGATTATCATACCTCGGGCGACCGAGATGGTAATGTCTTCATACCTGAGTGGTCCTGGTAAGGCACTTGGAGTATGGGGGTGTTACAAATGGTATCAGAGCGACGATCCTGAAACCTGTAACCAATGAGCTTAATGAACATAGGGAGTCAATTAAAATGAACCCGGGGTAAAGGTTGTAGGAGCTAATGCAAAGACTTAGGAGACGTCCTAAAGTCGCGAACTCGCCCTACAATTTTGAACCGGTCACCATGAGATAAGTGTCGGGATCGTTATGTGCATATTGTGTGCTGTGTGTATCTATGTAGTAGTATGTTGCATGAATTGATGATGATGACGTGAATTATATGTTGGTGGATTGTAAAGCATGAAAGTATAATGATTGATACATGTAATTTGGCATGTTATAGTTATGTAAGGGAAAAGTGTTTTGTCTATATATATATAAAGCGATGTGTAAGTCTACATGTTGTTGTTGTCGTGTTGAGTAAAAGTACGAAGGTTGGGAGTGTGAATTGAACATGTCTTTGAGTGAATATGTTGAACGAATATGGTGGATAAATATGTGGTATGATGGATGAATTAGTGGAAAAGATGAATCATCGTGGTAGTAACATGTGAATAGGGGACTTGATGTCATGTATTTGTGATTTTGTTTACGAAAAGTGATAGAATAAAAACATGTGGGTAAGTCATAATTGGCAAGTTAGATAAGTTATGTGCATGATGAATGTTGTCGTTTGGCTTTTGAAAATAGTAACATATGATTATGAATACTGGTTTTATGAGTTTTGGACTGGTTTTGCTTGCTTGGTTGTTGTTTAAGTTGTTTGGAAGTAAAATCAAGTAGTTGTGTTTTTCGATTATAAAGAGGTTGTCTTTAAACTGTTATAACTTGAGATTCATAAATGATTTTGATGTGATTCCAATTGGAGGTGATAGCTTGTCCTTTTACGATTCTAACGATAGGTCACACGCCCAAAACGACCAAGAAATGAGTGAGTTATGACTGTTTACGAAAACTGACAGTCTTGAGAATTGGGGTACTCGATCGAGTATCCTCGGTACTCGATCGAGTAAGGGGGCACTCGATCGAGTACGTTAGTTACTCGATCGAGTAGCCCCGGTGATTTGTTTTACGTGCTTCTGATCTTGACCTACTCGATCGAGTAAGTCCCTTACTCGATCGAGTGGCCTGTACTCGATCTAGTGACCCTTGTTTTGGGTCATATGCTTATCTTTTGACTTCGTTGCATATTATGTTTAATTCAAAGTTATTATTTTGCTTCTTTATGCATTGTTTTACATGTATGTTGGTCTTGACGCGTAAGTTACCCAATCTTGTGGTGTAGTGAGTGACACCTGTGGTGAGTATGAGTTCGGTGGGAGGACATGAGTTATACGTGGTTGTAATAGATAGTGGAAAAAGAAAAGGAAGATTGTTATGGCTTAATTGAGACATAGAGCATGTTTTCTGAGATGAAATGAGATGAGTGATATGAGTGTGTGTTGAGTAACGTAAAAGTAAGTGAATGTGGGCAATGGATGATGTGAGTCCAAGGAACGTGAAAATGAAAGGATTGAGAGTAAGGATATGGATAGTGACAGCTTGAGATGTGTAAAGAATTATGGAGGGAGATGGTTAGGAGTCGTGTGGGTTAAGGATATATGTAGTGAAAGTTCGTTTTAAAGGGGTTGAGAAAAGTGCTATATAGCGAACTTAATGGGACATGTCGCGACGTGGATTTGCAGGTAGTGACTGAGTTTGGAAATTTGTGTTATCGAGAGACGAAACTACTGTGTGATTTCCTTGGGTAATTAACGGTATTAAATGAATTATGATTTATAGAAATGTAAAAAGGGAGATGCAATTGTTTGAACATTAAACGTTGATTCTATGGATAGATTAGTGGCAAGTGTGAGTGATAGCATAATAAGAGAAGATCCATGGTAAGAAAGAGTGGGATGATGTCGGTAGAAAGTAATGGAATTTGAGTTTTGGAGCAACGAAGGGGTAACTGGATTTCTAAAGAGTTAGCTAGAAGGAATAAGGAGTTGAACTATTAATTGGTATTATTGAGTGTAAAGAGAAAAGAAGGATAAAATTAAGCTGAGGAAAATATTCACCGGAGTTATGTGATATAAAGGTAAGGAATCATCGAAATGTGTGATATTATCATGAGGATGTTAGTTAATGGTTATATGGGAGCTTCAGGACAACATGTTTAATAATGAGTTTCGAGAAATTAAGGAAAGTATGAAGTTAGTAGAATATCTACATGATATGAGATTTTGGTGGAGAAATGGATGATGATTCAATTAAGGAAAATATTGGGAAGAATGTTGAGGTAATTTTGTTCATGAATTCGATGTTCGTTGTTTGGGATGTTAACCAAAGATAGAAAAGAAATCATGATGTTTAGAGATGAGTGAAGAGGTTTGATGTCCGGACAGTGGTAGTGTTATGGTCTTTGACTAGTGGTTAAGGGTAAGGGTATATTAGAAAAGTGGCAATTCTAAAGAGGTTGATTTTGTAAAGACTGAATTGATAAAAGTATGGTTGTCAAGAAGTATAAGACATAGTCTTAGGAGGTGGTTTCTCATAATGAGTGTTAGCGGTATGGTTATGTATGGCAGAAGGTGCTGGTGATGCGAATGGAAGAATGTGATGAGGGGCATGCTAGTTAAGCTCGGTCAACAGGTAACCTTTGTTGAGTGGTAACTTACGTGGTCAGGATTGACTAGTTGGTTGTGATTACGGGTCTATGATATGTGTAAATGTTTGTGTGAGGTTCTGACCTCACAAGAAGTGGTATGGTGTGACAATTATAAAGTTGTTTTATGAATGTTCTGTAATATATATGTTGGACACGGTAATTTAATTGAATGATATCCAAAAGGGTAATAATTTGATTAATTGACATGGCTAGTTATAATTTTATGTGTATTAATAACACATGTGTATTCCATGAAATGGTAGAGATGATGTTCATGAGATGCTTATCTGTGTATCCATATAATATGTTGCGTGGTGACTTAATAAAGTGGATTTGAGTAAGTTTTTCTTGTCTCGAGAAGTTATCTTGAGTCGTTGTTTATGGAATTGTATACGATTGTGATGTCTATCGGTGTGGTTGCGGTGCTTCGGGTGGTGATCCGGGCACGGTACATAGTGCTGTGATACGGGTATTTTCGCACTACGGTGTGGCTGTTGGTGGCGGTGTTGTGATGCCGTCACCGGTTGTGGTGGAGTAGGCGGGATGATTATGATTCGAGTTTCGAAAATACATACCAGTCATACTTAGATTGTTGTTTTATTTGTTGTTGTTTCCTGTGAGTTTCAGTTGGGACAAATAGACTATTGTTTTGTTTGCTAATGTTTCTTACAAGTTTCAGTTTGAGAAGGAGGGTAGAGTTTAATATAAAGAGAGTTGTATATGTTTTCGTTGTTGTCATGGTATAGTGACATTCTGTTAATGGGACACGGTTGTGAGAGGTTGTTACAATAATTATGATCTTGTTCTAGTTAAGGTTTCAGTAGACATGGTAATGGCAAGTGAGTCGTAGGACATGTGTGGTAATGACCCGAAAGATGCAGGTGGTTCATAATCTTTTGTTGAGACAGTGAGTGTAGGGTATTGGGAATTAGTGTCATGTTAAGTTGTGTATGAGTTTTGCGGTAATGAAGGAAAGAACTTGAGGATCTAGTGTGAGTATACGTAACGAGTGTGGATCGGGAGTTATGCTTCTGGAAGATAAGTGCTTTACATAGCGAGGTATGTTGGTTTGGCAGTAATAATGAAGAGTGGGTATGGCGACTTGCTACGAGTTTATGGTATAGGTTAGGTGCTATGCCGAATGAGTTGAGGAATGAGAAATGTTTATGTACGGGAGCCTTGGATATAAGAATAGTGAGTGTTTGGTTTATAAACGGTTATCTTTGACATGTAGTGGTAAAGAGGGTAATGAAATATAGCTAAGGATTTAGTATTAGTGAGTTACGAGGACGTAACATTTTTCATGATGGTGCATGCGGTAATATAATTGGAAGTAGAGTGTTAGCGTAGCGTAAAGGAGGGATTTGTTTTGTGGATAATACTTATAAAAGGCCATGGCCGTGCTTGTAGTAGTGTGATGCTTCAGAGTGTGGGAATATTTTATATAATGTTGACAGTTGGAGGATGATGTTATGAGTCTGAGTAAACTTCGAGGACGAAGTTCCTTTTAAGGGTGGTAGAATGTAACATTCCGTTTGATATCTAGGAGTGTCTTGATTTTGGATTTGATAGTGAATGATATTATGGAGCTAGCAGTGTTAGTGGATGGTGGTTGGTTATGTATGAAGTTGGTGTCGTGAGAGATATATATGTGGTGGATGCGATATCGTGAGTCATGTTAAGGAAGTAAACATAGTTGGTGGAGTGGGTGTTAAGAGTTCATGTTTTATGTTTGGTCGAGTTTTTGAGTTCTTAGTTATGTTGTTGTGTCTTGGTCGAGTTAGTATGGTTGTTTTTAGAGTATGGGTTGAACTTCGGGGACGAAGTTCTTTTTAAGGAGGGAAGACTGTAATACTCCGTATTTATAAGTCTTGTGGTACTCTATCGAGTAGGCCTTACTCTGTCGAGTAAGGGTAAGTTGCGTTTTAGAAATGTTTCGACAGAGGGTACTCTATCAAGTAGCCTTAGGTACTCGATAGAGTAAGGGGGGGTACTCTATCAAGTAGCCTTAGGTACTGATAGAGTAGGGGGTACTCTATCAAGTAGCCTTAGGTACTCGATAGAGTAAGGGGGTACTCTATCAAGTAGCCTTAGGCACTCGATCGAGTAGGGGGGGTACTCGATCGAGTACCTTGGGTACTCGATCGAGTGTCCGGTTTTACGGGGAGTTTTCTCGGGTTTTGTTAATTATGCGATTAAGGTATTTAAGCTTCGTCGTCATTATTCTAAACCACTTTTACAAAACCTAAAACTCTGTTTAAGAGAGAAAGCAACCACTTCATCTTCCTAATCGCATTCTTAGCAATTTCCGGAGTTCAGACGGTCGGTTCTTGTCGTTTTTCGTGTCGTTGGATTCCTTGCGTCGAGGGTAAGCTTTTAATATAGTTTTTATTGTATTTTCTTTGATTTGGTTAAACCCTAATTTAGGGATTTGGGGGTTTTTGTGTAGATTGTGATTCGGTAGTGTTTGTATGTTTGTATGATAGGAGGAGGTTTTGTAGAAGAGCCTTTTTTTATACAGCTGTAGAGACCGTCTGATAATTATGCTTTCCAGGTAGGATTCCCTACTCAGTATTAGTCCCATAATGGGATATTGGTGATGTCTTTGTAGTTAGTTGTTTGATATGATGATTGTGATTGTGATTGTGATTGTGATTGGTTGTCTATGGCTCTCGAGATGCGTTCTACCGAGTGGGGTCACTTGCGGGAGTGACTTCACGCCTAGTTTCGCCCTTCGTGGAACCCGCCACGGAAGGGGATGTGCACATTAATGGGACAGGGTTATCGCTCGTATGATGAGCGGGGCTTAGGTGGGAACGGTGCGGTCCCCCACGGGTAATCGGTCCAAAGGGACGGTCGAGATTGAGGTGATGGGAGTTGGTGGTGTGTATGTGTGTGTGTGTGTGTGACAGTTCAGCTGTCTGCTTATCTTATTATTGTTATCTATATTGATTGTGTGATTAGTACTGACCCCGGTGTTGTTTTGTAAACCTGCGGTGATCCATTCGGGGATGGTGAGCAGATATTGAACAGGTATAGAGATGAGTACTGGGATAGCTGGGATGGCCACGACATGACGATAGAGTCTTCCGCTGTAGTTTAGCATTTATTTACATTTCAGTTGAGAACAGATAGTTTGGAATAATGTATTGTACTTTCAGTTTGGTTTGAGGATTGTAACTCTTCGCTAGAGCATTTATAATTAAACGTTGTTTCTGTTTTGTCTATTTGATTATCATACCTCGGGCGACCGAGATGGTAATGTCTTCATACCTGAGTGGTCCTGGTAAGGCACTTGGAGTATGGGGGTGTTACAGTTTGACATTACTGTCGTGCGACGGTGGTGATCAGTTGATCCCTTGAGGTCACATCTAAAGGACGATTTCCTTAATTAAAAAGGTTAATTAATTGTATACCGATACAGATTAATTAATTCCTTAAAATTGAACAAATTATTATAAGAGAGAGAATAATGACATCTTATTATAATGTGATTAAATGAGATTTCATTTAGTAATTTAAGAAGTTATATTACTAAAATTAATCGGTGTTTGCGAAACACACGAGATGAGAATGATAAGTTAGTTATAATTACAAGATATTGTGAATTATACTAACTAGTAATTAAATGACCATTTTATGAGAAAGTAATTTTATATTACTAGTCAATTTGTTAAATATGATTTATTTAATTTATAAATGATATTTAATTTGTTAAATATGCGTTTTAAATTAAAATAAGACATAAGACATGTCACATGTCACTTGACATACAATTGTACAATTGACAAAAATAAAATGGACTCAATATTACAAGGAAAACCATTTTTATATGTAGTGAGTGGGTTTTGATGGTTTTTGTTATTTAAATAATAAAATAAACATCATGATGACACCTACTACTAGCTAGCTTTTCTTGTGAAGATAAAAAGCATATTGGGAAGAAAAATTTGACTACCCTAAGCTCCTCCCAACCGGTTTTCACTTAGAGAAAATTAGAGAAAATTTTCTCCAATTAATTCATTCTTACTTTTTATGAAAAACCTCCTCTCTCTTGTTCTACACAAAATTCATTTTTGTGAATCTAATTTGTTTAAATCAAACACTAATAATACTAAAAGTAGTATATGAGTATTAGTAGTAGATTTTAAGGTAAACCACAATATAAACATCTAGTACATGTTAGTTTGTGGGATTAAGGGATAGTTTTGGGTGCAACTAATTGGAGGGCTTCTAATTTGAAGCCAAGAATGTTCATCCATTAATGGAAAGCTCAAGAACTAACAAGAAGGAGATCTTGTTGGTGCCCAATATGACCGAAATTATTATGGTGAGAAAATGTTTTCTTATCTTCTTTTATTAAAGTTTGCATGCATAAAATCCATCTCTAATTTTATGATAAATTAATTTAAGACATTTATGAATATGTTAAGTATATAGATCTTATTTTCCTTCAATCGGTATCAAGAGCCACGGTTGTTTGCATGCAAATCGGTTAAAAGTTTTTCCGAGTTATAAGAATAACATATAAAACTTGTAAAATTTGTGTTATTATGATATATCACGAAATTAATTCATGCATGTTAATATTTCTGGTCCTAAAATGTTTTAGGATATTTTGGTTAATTTTACGGATTTTTATTGTTCATTTTATACAATAATGGCATTTAAATATGATTTTATGAGTAAAAATGTCATTTTCAGTCTAAAATTAGCTATACTTTGAATTTTCCAGTGATTTTTGGATATGTTGTCACATATATTATTTTGAGATAACCTGTAAATTTTCATAATTTTTGGACTTGTTATGCTCGAAAAATGGATTTTTTATTATTAAATTCGGATTTAAGTGAAAAATAGGTTAATATGAGTTAAATTTCGAATCTGGTCATAGAAATTTAATATGTTGTCACATGCAATTTTACAAGATGTGTATAAAATAATTGGCTATAAAGAAGTCTTTTTGCATGATTTATGGATTTTTGAAGAAAAATAGCATAAATAGTGACATTATTAGTGAAAAATTAATAGAACATAATCTATGACTAAGGAAAAACGTCCAATATTGCATTTTATTATCTTTTTCAGATCTAAAATTGAAAAGTTAATGAATATAATTTTTCCATGTTTTTATGATTATTTTATTAAAAATCGATAAACCGCAACATTGTTTTTCCGAAAAATTTCGAAATTTTTAACCTAAGTTTTTGAACATTATGAGTGTCATGGTATTTTACCAAAATGTTCATGAGTTTAAATTTCAAATTTTGAATTTATTTGAAATTTTGTGATTTATTTGAAGTTTATAGCTTATTTTTGTAATTTTTTAGTCCATTAATGAACAATTTTATAAATATGAGTTAATTATGGTCAAATTATTAGTGAAGACTAAATTTTGAGTCCTAAGAGGTTAGGGTAATTAACTTATGCATAAATATGAATTTATGTAATTTTTGTGATAATAAAATGTTGAAATCACGCAAATCCGTAAAAACCAAGTAATATACGATATTGGCTAATTAAAGGCGATTTAGCATAAAATTGGGCATGTTCATACATATTATAATGCTGCAATTTTTCTTTATGATTGTCATAATTTATTTATGTAATTTTGAATTATGTAATTTTTACTTAGTATGGCTTTAGTTTTTAATTGATATTTCCCGAAATGTATGGGAATATCGATTCGGTTGTAATTTTATTGTGATCTCGTATCACCGTTTTGTAATTTAATAAATTTATTTTATTTTAGTTACAAATGTATAATAGGAAATTATGTAATTTATTATGTAATTTTATTCATTCCGGAGTTCCCAAAGACGGATTTCTTCAAGAATGGCGATACATAAAGACGGTGTTACCTCGAGATGCGTGCCACAACCGAAGTTCAAGGGACCAATGGAGTTGGTTTCCGAATATGTAATAGTTAAATAGTTTTTCTATTTTAGGAAAGGCCATACTAGGATTTATTTATTTTTATGCTTGCATTTTATTTTATGTCACATACATCGCTAAATCGCCATAACTAAAACATGCATTGTCATCTTTATCGAGTTAATCGACCGTGTCAATTAAAATTATCGTAGTTCACCGCTTTAGTTCACTTAAAACGTGATAGATAATGAATTGACATGACCTCTCGCTAAAACAATCAATTGAGACATAGCCTTACCAAATAGTAGAAACCATGAAAACCTATTTCGCGAGGGAGTGCACTCGGCTACCCCGGGGTATAAACCTTGTTACGTAGGGGAAGTGGGTGATAAATATCTAATCCACCGAATTCATGTTGATGAGGGTTTCATCGGCTACCCCGTGCCTAAGTTAATGTGGGTTTGGATAATGGACACATTTATTCGAAATTTGGATTGAACTCAACAAAAGTTATTGATAAGGGTTTCATCGGCTACCCCGTGCGCTTGTTGATGTGTTTTGGGCTATAGATAAACATTAGAGTAATTTTATCGACCGAGAGTTCTAAAAGTATAATCGATTAAACAGTTAATCCACCGAGTTATATTGATAAGGGTTTCATCGGCTACCCCGTGCCCAAGTTAATATGAATTTGGATCTTGGAATCATTTATCATAGTTGGGTAGAGGTCACTATGTAAATGCTATACTTGTTTACAAGTATTATTATAACGATGAATGTTTTGTTTTCATTATTCCGTTATCATATTGTTCTATTTCTTTACCACAATTCATATACGATATCATTTCGATTTTTGATTCAAATCTCCATTAAAACATCGTAACTAAAGACAAATATGAATTTTCTTCTAAAACCTCATATTATCCATTGGAAGGATCTCTTGTAAAGAGTATAGATAAAAGTTATTCATTATCAAACAGGTTTTTGATTTTTGACTAACACATCTACTTACAATGGATTATTATTCATATACTTAATTGAATTAAGTATCTTGAAGCGATAAATTGTTTTGGTAATTAGTTTTGTCAAAAATTCGTAATTGACCAAAATAACGCAACCACTTCAATGAAAGTTTTAAGACTAAAACAAACAAATAAAGAGTAATCTTCATGAATTCAATTTTGCTTCTCAAAGCAAAGACTCATTGAAATGAGTGGGAGCATTCTCTTAAACCGTTAAGACGAGGACGAGGTTCAAGAAGTAAAGATAATAAAGGAATTGATACAAGGTAATGTTAAAAGTAAGTTGTTGAGAATAGCAATACTAAACCTATCAATTCCGACCGATAAAGTTTCCACTGTCTTAAATGTTGGACACTAGAAAGGAAACTACCCCAAATTATTGAAGAATCAACAAGTTAGTTGTGGGACATCTAATGGGACCTTCTTCGTTAAATGTTTATTTGATTAAACATAAATTTTGCTAGTACTACTTCGTCAATATTAGAAACCGGTGGTGGTTTTCATCATTATGTTTGATACATAGGATGATTAGAATATGACGACTAGCAACAATGAAGTCAAGAGATAGAGTCATTGTGTACTAAATCTAGTTTTCGGGTTTGGAGTTGTACTTAATTGTGACTATTAAGTACATAAACTCTAAATAAGAATACAACTTGTTAAGATACAAAAGAGGTTTCACTTTTGTGACCCTATACACCACGATTTGATGTATGGCTAGCCCTTCATCAAGGTGATTATATTCTAAACCAAACTAGAATGATATATCATGAAGATGATGCAAGACTCAAATTGGTAACCTAAGATTAAACCTTAAAATTTTGGAATGATTAACGCAAAGAGTTATCTAGTACTCTTGAAACCATTAGATCTTATGGTTTATGCGTATCTTGTATTCAAAGCAAGATATCTCGTGCCTTTTGGTTGAAAGGAGATCGAGGTTGTAAATCATCGATCCAAAATAGGTTGATCATCATCTTTTACCAACGATTTAAGTTGACACTAATGTGTTCACTTAATAAGGTAAATAGAGAAAAAACTTTAAAGAAGTTTAAAGAGTTAAAGAAATCACGATTTAGTCGTGATGGGATTATCAAAGTGAAGACTTTGATATAAGCCAATGGAAATGTGATCTAATATCACAAGTTAATCTCTCTTAGCACGCATTATGAAATAATGTGTGATTGGATAAGAAATCAAACGCTATTCGATATGGTTTGGACTTCAATCAAGTTACTTTGAGTTACTTGATCCTTTTGGGGATTTTATCATTTTTGTCTAAATTATTTTTCCACTAAATCGAATCATATGAGATATGAAATGGTAAGGGTACCATGTTTGTAAGTTTTCACAAGAAACAAATGCTCATTCTTCCCTTTTCAATTATCACGAGTACGACGGGTTTGTGGCTCGTGAAGCTGTCTTTCTAAAATACAAGTTTATTTCTAGAAGACAGAGTGGGAGAAATTATTCAAAAGCCACAAAGAATGTTATGTCGCAAGAAACTGGTCTTTCTTGGCTACATGAGACGTTTTGTGTAAGACATTGTTTCTTCAAAACCTAGGAGGTTAAATTCGTCACTTGTTAAAGATGATGAATTCATGCTACTTTTAAGAAAGTAAAGAGCTTATAACTTACAAAAGAAATTGGTTGATTCAAGTTGATTACTTCTAGAAAGTAATGAACATATGACTTACATAAGAGTGTTTAAGTCACAACTCAATACAAGGCTTAGAGCCATGAAAATCCGAAACATAAGGGCTTGATTAGTGATAAAGGGTTTTGCACTAATAAAGAGATATTTCATAAGCAAGATTGGTTGCAAAGGGTTTTGCACTAATTGAAATGATTAAGTCTATTTGGATCTTCTTAGGGATTGTGTTTCATTATGAGGATATGCATACAGCAAGTGAATCTAAAACCCACTTCTTCAATAGAAGGAATGTATTCAATACATGTCATGAGTTTTATAGATTCTTGCAATCCTAAGATAATGTGAAACTTAAGAGAGAATCTTAAGTAAGACATCAATGAGTTGGAATCAACATTTTGATCATGTGATAAAACATTTCTCGAGAAGTCGAGAAGTTGTGTTTATACATGGAGTTTAGTGGGAGTTACGGAATTTTTAATTAGTCCGATATGTGGATGACATATTGATCATTGAGAATGATTTAAGACTTTTGGAGTATTATAATACATCTTGAATATCCGGATTTATGAAGATAAATCCACATGATATTAGCGTCGATGAAGAAGTCTTATGTTGATAAGATTCATGACTAGTTCAATTAAATTGAACATATTTGATTGATTTCATTTGCTTCCGCTGCCGAATCAATTAAAAAGAAATGATGTATAACACTTCATATGTTTTGAGTATGTTGAATTGTTTTCAAAATCGAATTTAAGTAATCTTTACCAAGTAAGCCATAAAGATTACCCTTAAGTGCTTGCAGAAGCATTAAGGCTATGATGCAAAGTGTTTATGATGCAATATTGTGTAAGGGTGTTACACAAGTGACAATTGACAATTGAGATTGCGCATGGTTTCCGACAAAACCATAATCAAAACACATTAGGATGGTTAAGATACCATTGTGACAATGTTAATTAAGAAGTAGATTTTCTAGAATCGTTCTAGGCAATAAAGAACATTGAGAGATATTTATAACGGAAATTGAGTACACTTGAGATCATGAGATGTGCAAGAAGGATGAGTCCCGCACACTGTGAAAACAGTGGGAGCTATTCTTAGGCTAGAGGGCCTATGTCTTGATTGGATCTCGACACGTACTCAGAAAGTTTTGTAATACAAATGTATACATTACAAAGGAAAACGAGTATGTAGTGAGGTTGAGTAAGGTACAAGAAGTCGATAAAACCTACTAACCAAAGCCTTCTCATAGGCTAAACATGATGAGTCATGTCATTTCAATTGAATTGAAATGAACAACTACATACAAGATCAAATTAGATTATAGGACATGAAATAGTAATCAGGCATTGACTATTCATATGTGATAATCGCATTTGTCGTTCGAGTTTTACTTTAAAACTCTTTTATTATACTTTGTTATATCCAAACGGGTTGTAGAGACAATTGAACCCCGTTAAAGTGAACACGGATTAGCATGGTATTCGCCCATAGTCACTTGTATGAGGTGACATCTCGAAGTGACTAGAGTGTGATGCGATTGATGGCAAGTTCAAGTGCCATAGAGTCACGTGAGATGACTAGTCGATCACATAGGAAGACTGTTAGGAACACTTTGTCGGGCAGTGACCGCTTATAGAGTTCTGGCAAATTTATAAAGCCTGGTCGTGGCGAGAGCTACTATAGTATTCCAATGAGTCGATTCTTTTGACTAAAGACTGTTCGCCTAAGATGGCACAGTTTCAGATTAACTTTGATTTGTGTTAGTACGACCTTCGTAAATGGGGTCAAATGGGCATATTTTGGGTTATGATGGCTGTGGCTAGTCGAAGGGAATAAGTGCGATAGGAATTGTCCACCCCCTTGTCAGGGTTAAAACAATATCTCAGGGCCACTCGAGGAGTAATTAACTGGAAATGCGTGGCCACGCTCGGAAGGTATCCATGGTGGATAAATTCCGGTCAATCAGTTATTCTCCAGATCGAGGAAACCACTCTCGATATGATCACTTGCAAGTACGACCCGAAAGACACCTTGCATTGAGTGGGAGATAGTAATAGGACAAGAGAATTGGTGACGCACACTTGTCGAGGACAAGTGGGAGATTTTTGGAAAATGTGTCCTCAACAATAGTGCGATCACATGATTTAAATATCATTATTAAATCTCATACCAAGAATACAAAAGGGATGATACATTACATATATATAGTCAACTGGTCCACACATATCGGTAATGATTGGCTGGCTAGAGTTTGACATTACTGTCGTGCGACGGTGGTGATCAGTTGATCCCTTGAGGTCACACCTAAAGGACGATTCCCTTAATTAAAAATGTTAATTAATTGTATACCGATACAGATTAATTAATTCCTTAAAATTGAACAAATTATTATAAGAGAGAGAATAATGACATCTTATTATAATGTCATTAAATGAGATTTCATTTAGTAATTTAAGAAGTTATATTACTAAAATTAATCGGTGTTTGCGAAACACGCGAGATGAGAATGATAAGTTAGTTATAATTACAAGATATTGTGAATTATACTAACTAGTAATTAAATGACCATTTTATGAGAAAGTAATTTTATATTACTAGTCAATTTGTTAAATATGATTTATTTAATTTATAAATGATATTTAATTTGTTAAATATGCATTTTAAATTAAAACAAGACATAAGACATGTCACATGTCACTTGACATATAATTGTACAATTGACAAAAATAAAATGGACTCAATATTACAAGGAAAACCGTTTTTATATGTAGTGAGTGGGTTTTGATGGTTTTTGTTATTTAAATAATAAAATAAACATCATGATGACACCTACTACTAGCTAGCTTTTCTTGTGAAGATAAAAAGCATATTGGGAAGAAAAATTTGACTACCCTAAGCTCCTCCCAACCGGTTTTCACTTAGAGAAAATTAGAGAAAATTTTCTCCAATTAATTCATTCTTACTTTTTATGAAAAACCTCCCTTCTCTCTCTTGTTCTACACAAAATTCTTTTTTGTGAATCTAATTTGTTTAAATCAAACACTAATAATACTAAAAGTAGTATATGAGTATTAGAAATAGATTTTAAGGTAAACCACAATATAAACATCTAGTACATGTTAGTTTGTGGGATTAAGGGATAGTTTTGGGTGCAACTAATTGGAGGGCTTCTAATTTGAAGTCAAGAATGTTCATCCATTAATGGAAAGCTCAAGAACTAACAAGAAGGAGATCTTGTTGGTGCCCAATATGACCGAAATTATTATGGTGAGAAAATGTTTTCTTATCTTCTTTTATTAAAGTTTGCATGCATAAAATCCATCTCTAATTTTATGATAAATTAATTTAAGACATATATGAATATGTTAAGTATATAGATCTTATTTTCCTTCACTAACATGAACCGTTATTAAGATAAGTTTTTAGGAGGTAAATTGATAAAATGGCTGAACGAACATGGTGGATGGTGATCGAAAACAGAAAAAAAAAACAATTAAAACTCAGATCTGGAACAAGGGAGAGAGAAGGGTGGCGTTGCTGGTGTTGCGCGGTAGATCTGGAGCCGACGGTGGTGTTGTTGTTGCTGTTGGAGCCGACGGTGGTGTTGGGGGAGGAAGGAGACGAGGGCAGTGGTGGAGAAAGGACGGGTGAATGTGGGCTTGCGTGGTGGTGGTGTCGGTAGGGTTAGTTGGTGGGCGTGTGGTGGGTGGCGGTGGCCGTGACACTAGTGATGGTAGAGGAGGAGAGAAAGGTGGCGGGGTGCGTGAATGAAGGAGGTTTTTGTGGTGGGTCGTGGACTAGGGGGCGGGGTCGTTGTGGCTGTGGGTGATGGAGTGGTGGTGGTGGCGGCGCATTAGTAGAGGAAAAGAAAGGAGGTGGTCGGGTGCTCTGTGCAGGCAGGAGGTGGGGTTGTGGTGTGATGGCGGTGGTGTTGGTGAGAGAGGAAGAGAGGAGTTTGTGAGGGAGGGTGGCGGTGGTGAGTGGCGGATCTGGTTGTTGGCGGTTCTGGCGGGTTGTGTGTGTCGGGTGTGTGTAGGGGTGGTCTGTTGGTGGTGGTGGGTTGGTGGGTGTTGTGGGGCAGGGGGGTGGTGGGTGTCGGGGGTGAGGCAAAAGAGGAGGGAATTTTTTTGTTTTTTTGGTTTTTGAATTTTTTGGATTTTTTTGGTTTTTAGAGAGATTGAGGGTTGATATTTGTGTGATAGGAGAGAGAAGTGAGTGGAAAAAGAATGGTTTTATAGTGAAATTAGAGTTTGATTAGTGATGGTAGTGAGGGAAACTAATTAATTAGTAACAATCCCATCTTTTTTGCACAAATCCCTTGTTTTTCCTCTTCAATCTTAGCCCTCCATCCTATCTTTTCAAGGGCTCTTAAGAGGACTCATGGACTCAATGAATTTGGGTGGACTCACTTGATCCTTCTTCTATATATATATATATATAGAGAGAGAGAGGCGGGATCCGGTGAGTCCACCTATATTTTTGAGTCCCGTGAGGCCAAAATTGTATCAGAGACTATACAACACAATATCACGCCTATTATTCCCATCCAAAAACGTTCCCAACGGTTAATTTTACACTTTTCACTCTCTCTCTAAAATTTCAAATTTAAGTAAAAATCCCCAAATCTCTCTAAAAATCTCACTGAAAAGCGGAAGAACATCCAAAATTGAAGACGATTCCAACTGAAAATCAATAATCTAGCATTGTTCGGTCAATAGATTTCTGCAATTTTTAGTATAATTCTTACAAGCATAGTTGAGGTACAATCGTTACTCATTTTCTTCAATTTCTGCGGTTTTAATTCAACTTATATGGTATTGAATTGTGTATACATGTTGATATTGTCCAAAATTATAGTATGTACATTGAATTACACGAATTTAATAGCGTATACAGCACTTGAATGTAGAGTACTATGATGTAGTTGACGATTTTAAACGATTAATTATCAATGTAGTTGTTTTACTTGTTTGTAAGCGGGAAAATTAGTGTAAAATGTTGTTTGATCGCGATTTTAGGGTTTGACATTGTTTAATTATGAAAATTAGGGATTCATAATGCTTAAGACTTACAAATTACAGTCTCATAATATAGAATTGAAGTTGTTTGATGATACAGTGATGCGGTTGATGAAATATACTTGCACTTGCACTTGCACATCATAATTTCGCAATTTTTAATATAATTCTCACAAACATAGTTCAGTACAATCGTTACTCATTTTCTTCAATTTCTCGCGTTTTTAGTATAATTTTTTGATTTTTAGATTTGTCATACTGGATTATGATAAATTTTTGTTAACTATTGATTATGTAAATGTGTGTTGATACTTTTACAAAATAGTTGTGATATTTGATTGTTAGTAATTCTAAATATTGTGCTATGTTTAAATGCGTAAAACTCATCTTCGTGCAAAATGGACTTGGTTGTTTCACAGAAGTATAATAAGAACACTGCAAAAAAGAGGCCTCTAGCAACAAACGATGGAGTTGAACAAAGATCAACGAAGAAGTCAAAGGAAGGGAACCAGAAATAGAACCGTGATACAAAATGAACTTGTGGAGCAACCTTGAGGTCAAAAAGAAGAAGTCAAATGCATTGCGGACGAAGTGTAGGCCAAAACAATTGGTTGAGTGATTAACAACCTAAATGTAGAACAAAAACAGTCATGAGGGAGATAGGGTTTGGTGGTTTGTTAGAGTCAAGTTAACACAAATACCACATGGAATTATGAACTTACTTTTAAAGGCGTTTGACTGTACGTGCAACATGTTTAAAACCAAGAAGTGGGATTTTATATTGACAAAACATGACGTCCACGACATCTTTCAACTTCCTAGAGGTGGTGAACCTGTAGAGCTCGTAATCCCAGGAACTAAAACTACTGTGGAGAACAACAAGTTGAAAAATGCATGGAGGATAAAGTTTGGGTTGGAGAGTACTACTGCTCCAATTATGGTGAAACAAGTGCACGATCAAGGTTGATGGCTTGTAATAATGCGATGATGACTTTAAGAGGTTGTTCGTAATGTACAAAGATGTCTGTTTTCCTTGCACCATCTTCTAATAAAACTCTTGATCTGAAACTGGTTAAGGCGATTGTGAATGTCAGTAGCATTAGAAAGTACGATTGGTGTGCTTATGTCTTTGAAGAGATGGTTGACAGTATTAGAGTGTGCAAAGAACGTTCAAGGTCTACTATAACTGGGTGTATAGTAGTTCTTATGATAGCATATTTCCATAGATTTAATTTTAAGGGAGATATTTTGCCACACACTCTACCACTTATCAAACATTGGGATGATGCATCACTGTCGAAGAGGGTTGATGATGAGAAGAGTACAAAATCGTTGGGAAATGCACCAGTATCCAAGATTGAGTACCCAATCTGCCAACAACAACAAGGTATAAAACAATCCTCTTTGATTTATTTTCAATGTAAATTACTTTGAAAAATGGTTTGAAAAACTAACATATGTATTTTCCGAAGAACCGAGTTGAGACTAACGCAGAGCTCCGATCATGAACCGATCTTTGAACGGAAACAAAACAGGGGTACATGATGGTTAAATTACCTGCCGGTGTTGAGACTGACAATCAGATTAGAGCAAGAGCAATGGATGTAAGGATTAATGCCTTCCTGGTTTCTTGGAA